>NC_045991.1:10333325-10441350 GCF_010909765.2 Amblyraja radiata
CGCAGGCTCTGATGGTAAGTCCACGCCCCGCGGTGGGGCTCAAAGTAAGTCTCGAGCAAGGCCGCCAGCTCCATGATGTTAGGCCGCAGAGCGACCGGAGATACGATCCGGAAAACAATCGTATCTCTGGCAAGGTAAGAGATTTAAATAAGTTTCCTCTGATCCCCTCCCCCACCCACCACATAAAACAAACCAGAGAACATTAACACATACTTTTAAAACACTAAAAATAACAATAAAAGACAGACAGACCGTTGGTGAGGCAGCCATCACTGACGGCTCCACCCGGTGAAGTGTGTGTATGTGAGTGTGGTGTACTCGGTGCTGGGGAGGTCTGTGTATGTGTGTATGAGTGAGTGTGTGTATGTGAGAGTGGTCCACTCAGTGCCGGGGAGGTCTGTGTGTATGTGTGTATGAGTGAGTGTGTGTACGTGAGAGTGGTGCACTCGGTGCTGGGGAGGTCAGTGTATCTGTGTGTATAGAAACATAGAAACATAGAAAATAGGTGCAGGAGTAGGCCATTCGGCCCTTCGAGCCTGCACAGCCATTCAATATGATCATGGCTGATCATCCAACTCAGTATCCTGTACCTGCCTTCTCTCCATACCCCCTGATCCCTTTAGCCACAAGGGCCACATCTAACTCCCTCTTAAATATAGCCAATGAACTGGCCTCAACTACCTTCTGCGGGAGAGAATTCCAGAGATTCACCACTCTCTGTGTGAAAAATGTTTTCCTCATCTCGGTCCTAAAAGATTTCCCCCTTATCCTTAAACTGTGACTCCTTGTTCTGGACTTCCCCAACATCGGGAACAATCTTCCTGCATCTAGCCTGTCCAACCCCTTAAGAATTTTGTAAGTTTCTATAAGATCCCCCCTCAATCTTCTAAATTCTAGCGAGTACAAACCGAGTCTATCCAGTCTTTCTTCATATGAAAGTCCTGACATCACAGGAATCAGTCTGGTGAACCTTCTCTGTACTCCCTCTATGGCAAGGAAGTCTTTCCTCAGATTAGGAGACCAAAACTGTACGCAGTACTCCAGGTGCGGTCTCACCAAGACCCTGTACAACTGCAGTAGAACCTCCCTGCTCCTATACTCAAATCCTTTTGCTATGAATGCTAACATACCATTCGCCTTCTTCACTGCCTGATGCACCTGCATGCCTACTTTTAATGACTGGTGTACCATGACACCCAGGTCTCGTTGCATCTCCCCCTTTCCTAATCGGCCACCATTCAGATAATAATCTACTTTCCTGTTTTTGTCACCAAAGTGGATAACCTCACATTTATCCACATTATACTGCATCTGCCATGCATTTGCCCACTCACCCAGCCTATCCAAGTCACCTTGCAGCATCCTAGCATCCTCCTCACAGCTAACACTGCCCCCCAGCTTCGTGTCATTCGCAAACTTGGAGATGTTGCATTCAATTCCCTCGTCCAAATCATTAATATATATCGTAAATAGCTGGGGTCCCAGAACTGAGCCTTGCGGTACCCCACTAGTCACTGCCTGCCATTGTGAAAAGGACCCGTTTACTCCTACTCTTTGCTTCCTGTCTGCCAGCCAGTTCTCTATCCACATCAATACTGAACCGCCAATACCATGTGCTTTAAGTTTGTATACTAATCTCTTATGTGGGACCTTGTCGAAAGCCTTCTGAAAGTCCAGATATAACACATCCACTGGTTCTCCCTTATCCACTCTACTATTTATATCCTCGAAAAATTCTATAAGATTCGTCAGACATGATTTACCCTTTATAAATCCATGCTGACTTTGTCCAATGATTTCACCACTTTCCAAATGTGCTGTTATCCCATCTTTAATAACTGATTCTAGCCTTTTCCCCACTACCGATGTTAGACTAACTGGTCTGTAATTCCCCGTTTTCTCTCTCCCTCCCTTTTAAAAAAGTTGTGTTACATTAGCTACCCTCCAATCCTCAGGAACTACTCCAGAATCTAAAGAGTTTTGAAAAATTATCCCTAATGCATCCACTATTTCTGCGGCTACTTCCTTAAGTACTCTGGGATGCAGCCTATCTGGCCCTGGGGATTTATCGGCCTTTAATCCATTCAATTTACCTAACACCACTTCCCCGCTAACCTGGATTTCACTCAGTTCCTCCATCTCATTTGACCCCCGGTCCCCTGCTATTGCCGGCAGATTATTTATGTCTTCCTTAGTGAAGACAGAACCAAAGTAGTTATTCAATTGGTCTGCCATGTCCTTGTACCCCATGATCAATTCACCTGTTTCTGACTGCAAGGGACCTACATTTGTTTTAACTAATCTTTTTCTCTTCACATATCTATAAAAGCTTTTGCAGTCAGTTTTTATGTTCCCTGCCAGTTTTCTTTCGTAATCTATTTTTCCTTTCCTAATTAAGCCCTTTGTCCTCCTCTGCTGGTCTCTGAATTTCTCCCAGTCCTCTGGTAGGCTGCTTTTTCTGGCTAATTTGTACGCTTCATCTTTAGTTTTGATACTATCCCTGATTTCCCTTGTTATCCACAGATGCACTACCTTCCCTGATTTATTTTTTTGCCAAACTGTGATGAGTTCTGTGTGTAAGTGAGAGTGGTGCACTCGGTGCTGGGGAGGTCAGTGTATCTGTGTGTATCTGTGTGTAAGTGAGTGTGGTCCACTCAGTGTTGGGGCTGTGTGTATGAGCGAGTGTGTGTACGTGAGAGTGGTCCACTCAGTGCTGGGGAGGTCTGTGTGTCTGTGTGGGTGCTGCCGTATTCCAGTGTCCCCCATGATCACCGCGCTGCTTTCTCACTGCACAGACTCTGATCCACATGTACTCGGAAATGACCCATTCTGCGGGAGCAGCGGAGAAAGTCTTTGAATACCTCGACCGTGAGCCCAGTGTTCGCACTGATGGGACATTGGTGCCAGAATCTCTGCAGGGTCACCTGGAGTTCAAGGACGTGACTTTCTCCTACCCAACGAAGCCCGACGTCCCAGTTTTACAGGTAATGTCACGATGGTTAATTAGTTTATTTATTGTCACGTGTACCGAGGTATAGTGAAATAATGGCCTCCATAGTGAAAAGCCTTTGTTGCGTGTTAACAGTCAACAGCAAGACAATACATGATTACATTCGACCCATTTACAGTGTATAGATACATGATAAGGGTACAACGTTTAGTGCAAGGTAAAGCCAGCAAAGTCCAATCCAGAATAGTGAGGGTCACCAAGGAGGTAGATAGTAGTTCAGCGCTGCTCTCTGGATGCGGTAGGATGATTTAGTCGCCTGATCACAGCTGGGTAGAAACTGATCCTGAATCTGGAGGTGTGCGTTTTCACACTTCTATACCTTTTGCCTGATGGGAGAGGGGAGTAGAGAGAGTCGTCAGGGTGCAAGTTGTCCTTGATTATGCTGCTGGCCTTGTCAAGGCAGAGTGAGGTGTACATTGAGTCAATGGAAGGGAGGTTGGTTTGTGTGATGGTCTGGGCTGATTTCGCTGAAATTTCTTGAGGTCTTGGATGGAGCCGTTCCCAAACCAAGCTGTCATGCATCCTGTTAAAATGCTTTCTATTGTGCATTTGTGCATGTTGGTGAGAGTTGTAGGGGACATGCCAAACTTCCTAAACCTTCTAAGGATGTAGAGGCATTGGTGTGCTTTCTTGGTTGGTACTTCAATATGGGTGGTCCAGGAGAAGTTGTTGGTGATATTCACCCCATAGGAATTTGAAGTTTTCAACCATCTCTACTTTGGCGCCATCAATGCAAACTGGTGTGTGTGTGCGCCGCTTGTGCCCAATGTATAGGTATGTTAAAATACTTACCTTCAGCAGCGCTGCAATTCTGCCACTGGCCATGTGCGCGATTTGCGCATTTGAGGGGGGGGGGGGGGGGGGGGGGGGCGGGGTTAAAACGCGGTTTTCTCCGACCTGGTCCTGGATATGTTTTGTTGGCGTGCAAGCTTTTGCTGAACAATTGTTCCGACGGCCGTTCTTTTTAATTTGCCCGACAAGTTCAGCGCTGGAGTAGTTTTAAAATCAGCTTCTAAAGCCGTCAACGCCGACAACGGGGACGGATTTTACGTAGGGGAAAGGTAAAAGATAGTCGTTTATTTTTATGTATAAAAGTGTTTCTTAAGATGCCATTAATTCACATTTTAAGTTGCGAAACGGTAATTTATTTCCCCATGCGAACCGGCAGTATTTTTCCTGCCGATATGGGGTTTCAATTCACCGCAGCCGCAACGTTCCAATTGATCGCGTTCCAGAAAAAAACACTCGCAAGATTATTTAAATGGCCATTAATTTGCAGGTATTAAACACTAAATTCCTTCCATTTGGCCTATAAATTCATTACAATGAGATTTAAAAATTATGTTATATTGTGAATTCTTGTGTGACTGTCATTTGGACACTAGGGCTATTTAAAAATGTTCATCTATTTTTAAGAAATTGATAGATGTCATGTCATGCCATTTATTACATGTAATTTGAACCTCAGTGAGGCTCAAACGGAACTCCGTTTCCACAGCCATACCAACAAAGACAATTTCCTACAGACACACAATTCAATTTACAGAAACATTAATCACAGTGAATCTCCTCCTCACTGTGATGGAAGGCAAAACACTGTGATGTTTAGATCTAGTAATTGAATTTTGTAATTAGCTACAATTAGGTAACTAACTAATTATGTGCTTTAATTTCAAGTTATCTAAGTAAGATTGTTTCATATTTGTTTCAGAATGCTTCAATGTTTAATATCTGAACATTTCTTTCAGTTCTCTTATTTTTTAAGAAAGTTATGGGCTTTTGACTGTCCTCGATCACAGCTTTTGTGTTCAGTCAATGGAAAAGCAATAGGGAACAAGATGCTAATTTCCGAATATGAAAATGGCCATAACTTATTTAATACTGAAGATATGAAAGTGAATTTGGTGTCAAATTAAACTTCTTTTTATGCTTTATCTGATGGGATAAATTACAGACTTGATTTGTTTAAATCTGGACATTTTGTGACATTGCAACAATGCACACAGGGATCAGGTGTGGACAGTAAACCCACAGGACACCCCAGTCAGCCCAGGGTCAATGCTGAAGAAAGGACATCTCCACCATAACCATACCTTTCCACTGTGTAGCACCCTGGAGTTAAACACCTGAAGCTGCTTGAAAAGTCACACGCGTTTAGTAGTCACATGTACCTGCGTAGAGAAACGTACTGGATAATGAAAGGCTTGGACAAAGTGGATGTGGAGAGGATGCTTCCACTCATGGCTGATTCTAGGACCAGAGGTCATAGCCTCAGAATTAAATGATATTCCTTTAGGAAGGAGGTGAGGAGGAATTACTTCAGTCAGAGGGCGGTGAATCTGTGGAATTCATTGCCACAGACGGCTGTGGAGGCCATCAATGGATATTTTTAAAGCAGAGATGGATTCTTGATTAGTATGGGTGGCAGGGCTTATTGCGTGAAGGCAGGAGAATGGGATGAAAAGGGAAAGATAGATCAGGCATGATTGAATGGGGGAGTAGACTTGGTGGGCCGAATAGCCTCATTCTGTTCCTATCACTAATGAACATGTACCACCAAAGGAACAAGGACATTCTTACTTGCCACCGCATTGGTGTTTATCATCTATACCAATGACATATCATGTTTTATGTGATACATGTAAGGTGTTGCTTTATGGAAAGTCTAACTAGGGCAGGACCTACACAGTGACTGGTTGATGCTTTGGGAGCATTGTAGAGCAGAGGGATCTGGAAGTGCAGATACATAGTTCCTTGAAATTGGTGATACGGGTAGAGAGGATGGGGTCAAGAAGGCTTGCAGCACATTGGCCTTCATCAGTCAGAGTATGAAGTATGGAAGTCGGGAGGTTATGTTACAGTTGTGTAAGACACAGGAGAGGCCGCACTTGGTGTATTGTGTTCACTTTTGTTCACCCTGGTATAGGAAATATATTGTTAAGCTGGAATGGGTGCAAAGAATATTGATGAGGATGTTGCCAGGACTCGAGGGCATAGAAACATAGAAACATAGAACATAGGGGCAGGAGGAGGCCATTCGGCCCTTTGAGCTGCACTGCCATTCGTTGTGATCATCGCTGATCGTCCCCAATCAATAACCCGTGCCTGCCTTCTCCCATATCCCTTGACTCCACTAGCCCCTAGACCTATATCTAACTATCTCTTAAATCCATCCAGTAACTTGGCCTCCACTGCCCTCTGTGGCAGGGAATTCCACAAATTCACAACTCTCTGGGTGAAAACGTTTGTTCTCACCTCAGTCTTAAATGGCCTCCCCTTTATTCTAAGACTGTGACCCCTGGTTCTGGACTCGCCCAATATTGGGAAAATTTTTCCTGCATCTAGCTTTGTAATTTTATGTTTCTGTAAGAACCCCCTCATCCTTCTAAACTCCAGTGAATACAAGCCTTGTCTTTTCAATCTTTCCTCATATGTCAGTCCTGCCATCCCAGGGATCAATCTCGTGAACCTACGCTGCACTGCCTCAATCACAAGGATGTCATTTAGCAAATTAGGAGACCAAAACTGTACACAATACTCCAGATGTGGTCTTACCAGAGCCCTATACAACTGTCGAAGAACCTCTTTACTCCTATACTGTAATCCTCTTGTTATGAAGGCCAACATTCCATTAGCTTTCTTCACTGCCTGCTGCACCTGCATGACAACTTTCAGTGACCGGTGTACAAGGACACCCAGGTCTCGCTGTACCTCCCCCTTACCTAACCTAACCCCATTGAGATAATAATCTGCCCCCTTGAGTTTTTGCCGCCAAAGTGGATAACCCCACATTTATCTATATTATTCTGCATCTGCCACCCATCTGCCCACTCACTCAACCTGTCCAGGTCACTCTGCAACCTCCTAACATCCTCTCCACAGTTCACACTGCCACCCTGCTTTGTGTCATCCGCAAACATGCTGGTGTTGCTCCTAATTCCCTCTTCCAAATCATTAATATATATGGTAAACAGTTGCGACCTCAACATTGAGCCTTGCGGCACTCCACTCGCCACTGCCTGCCATTCTGAAAAGGACCCGTTCACTCCTACTCATTGCTTCCGGTCTGCCAACCAATTTTCTATCCACATCAACACCCTACGCCCAATACCATGTGCTCTAATTTTAGTCACCAGTCTCCCATGCGGGACCTTATCAAAGTCTTTCTGAAAGTCTAGATACACTACATCCACTGGCACCCCTTCATCCATTTTACTTGTCACATCCTCAAACAAATCCAGAAGATTAGTCAAGCATGAATTTC
Organism: Amblyraja radiata; assembly: GCF_010909765.2. Classification (NCBI taxonomy): domain Eukaryota; kingdom Metazoa; phylum Chordata; class Chondrichthyes; order Rajiformes; family Rajidae; genus Amblyraja; species Amblyraja radiata. The sequence continues at coordinate 10,340,600 of NC_045991.1, forward strand.
CGTTCATAAATCCATGGTGACTTGGACTAATCCTTTTACTGCTATCCACATGCCCCATTATTTCCTCTTTAATTATTCTCCAGCATCTTTCCCACCACCGAAGTCAGGCTAATTGGTCTGTAATTCCCTGTTTTCTCTCTCGTTCCTTTCAAGAAAAGTGGGATAACATTAGCTATCCTCCAATCCACAGGAACTGATCCTGAATCTATAGAACATTGGGCCTGAGTTAAAGGGAGAGGTTTAGCGGGTTAGGACTTTATTCCTTGGAGCACCGGAGGATGAGGGGTGATATTATGGAGGTGCATACAATCATGGGGGGAGTAGGCTAAATATATAGTCTTTTACCCAGACTATGGGAATTGAGAACCAGTGGAAAGTGGACATAGGTTTAAAGTGAGGGGGGAAAGATTTAATAGGAATGTGAGGTTTAGAAGGATATGGGCCAAGCACAGGCAGGTGGCACTCATGTAGGCCGGCATGTTGATCGGCATGGGCATGTTGGGCCGAAGGGCCTGTTTCAACACTGTTTGACTCATGATTCTCTCCTCTCACCGTGAGCATAGGCCCTCTTGCTTTAGGACAATGCGTTAAGGGCCTGTCTCACTTAGGCGTCATTTGCGCATCACACAGGTGGCATGCGAGGATTTTGAGAATTCCAAAATCCTGGGGCGCCGCTCGCAACTGTGCGTCACTGCCTACGACACCACGTCTCAGCACGTGCCTTGCGCGCGTAACGCCTCGTGCATCATGACGCGTAAATGGTGTTGCGTAAATGACACCCAAATAACGCCCAAGTGGGACAGGCCCTTTAAAGTGCTGGAGTATCTCAATGGGTCAGGCAGAGTCTCTGGATATGTATCGGTGATGTTTCGGGCCTGCACCCTTCCTCAGACTAATTGTAATACGGGAGAGAAAGCTGGAAGGGGAAGTTGGTGGGACAAAGCCTGGTAAGTGATAGGTGGATATAGGTGACTGCGAGACGATTGATGGCAGATGGGTGGACACAGGCCAGAGATGGGAGAAAGATAAAAAGCACAAAATGTGAAGCAGAGGAAGAGATATATGTGGAAGGAAATGGAGTGGGGCAAGGAGGGCAGTGGGATGTTGCAGCTTAGTTACCAAAAATTGGTGAATTAAGTACTGTTGGGCTGTAAGCTATCTAAGTGGAACATGAGGAGCTGTTCCTTCGGTTTGTGTGTGGCCTCACTATGGCAATGCAGGAGGCACAGGGTAGAAGGTCAGTGTGAGAATGGAAAGAGGGCCATTTCACTGAAGTGACCCAGTTTCACTGAACACTTGCTCCAGGACCACCCAGATCTGCTGGATCTCCCAGCTGCCAGCCATTATAACTCCACTTCCCATTTGCACACTGATCTCTGTGTCGCAGGCCACCTCCAGAGTCCCCGGTCCGTTCCATGGGTCAGCTCCTGGTGAAAGGCTGTTGGGAGCGAAGGGGGATGGGGAGAGCAGGGTGTGGCGGAGGGAGAGAGGGTCATCTCTCCTTGGGCACGGGGGATGCTGGCAACATCGCAGGGAGTGGGGGCTTTGTTCTATTGCTCACTCTTCCTCTGTGTTTGCAGGACGTGTCGTTCGAGGTGCGGGCCGGGGAGGTGACGGCCCTGGTGGGACCCTCAGGAGGGGGGAAGACCACCTGCGTCAGCCTCCTGCAACGTTTCTACGAGCCTCAGTCCGGCCACATCCTGCTGGACGGGCGGCCCATCAGGGAGTACGAACACAAGTACTACCACAGCAAGGTCAGGGGGCACAGGGGGTCAGGACACATGGGGGTTACACTGGGACAGTGAGTGGTCATGGGGGGGGGTGTCAAAGGGCAGTGAAGGGGTGGTCAGTGGTCAACGAGGGGTGGGTCAGGACATGAGTGGGGGTGAATGAACAGTGTATTGTACCTATGTGTGATTTTTTTTATTTTTTTTTTTTAATTAACCTTTATTTAACCAGGAGAAGGCTCATTGAGATTAAACATCTCTTTTACAAGAGAGTCCTGGCCAAGACAGGCAGCAGCACAGTTCCACAGTTACAGACAATAATTTAAAAACAACAGAGAACATATAAATAGAGTCACAGTCAGAACATCATCAAACAAAGCATGTACAGACAGAAGAGCCCGCTTCAACATCATTAAGAAGGGATTTAAATCTGTTTATAGAAACCAGCTCCTTAAGTTTCAGTTCATTCTACAGCTGGTTCCATGCGAAGGCAGCAGCATAACTAAATGCACTTTTCCCTAGTTCAGTACGGACTTTAGGTACAGTTAGTAAGAACAAGTCCTCAGAGCGGAGCTGATAAGTTCCTGTGCTTTTTCGAATGACATACTTCTGCAGGTATGAAGGAAGAACACCGAGGATAGTCTTATAAATAAGGATATGCCAATGATGGAGTCTGCGGGTGGACAGGGCAAACCATCCAACTTGAGCATACAAAGTGCAGTGGTGCGTGAGGGTTTTAAAATTAGTAACAAATCTCAGTGCTCCGTGGTAGACCGTGTCCAAAGACTGTAGGCATTTTGAAGATGCATTCATATATAAAATACATGTTCACACTGCCATCTTGTGACGTGCAGACATTCAGTGCCCCTGTGTGACACATGTGCGCACTCAGAGCCAACATGTGACGTGTTAACAGTGTTTCCCCATATGATACGTGTACACACAGTGCCCCCCCCCCGCGTGATATATGTACACAGTATTCCCCCGTGTGATACATGTACACAGTGACCCTGTGTGGCAAGTGTCCACACTCAGTGCCACCCTATGTGTGACACATGTAGTGTGCCCGTGTGATATGTGCAAACTCAGTGCCATCCTCCATGTGACATGTGTGAACTGTGTGCCCCCATACGACACGTCTACACTCGATGCCACGCCGTGTGTGACACGTGTATAATGTGCGCCCATGTGACACATGTATACTCAGTGCCACCCCCAGTGTGACACATATACAAGGCGTGCCCCTGTGATACATGTGTACACACTGTGCCCCCATGTGACACGTGTACTCTCAGTGCCACTCCTAGGGTGACACATATACAAGGCGTTCCTCCGTGTGACATGTGTACACACTGTGCCCCAGGTGCCATGTGTACACTCAGTGCCACCCCATCTGCCACGTTTACACTCAGTGCCACCACATGTGCCATGCGTACACACTGTGCCCCCATGTGACACGTGTACACTCAGTGCCCCCATGCTACACGTGTACAATCAGTGCCCCCATGCTACACGTGTACACTCAGTGCCCCCATGCTACACGTGTACACACTGTGCCCCCATGTGACACGTGTACACTCAGTGCCCCCATGCTACACGTGTACAATCAGTGCCCCCATGCTACACATGTACACTCAGTGCCCCCATGCTACACGTGTACACACTGTGCCCCCATGCTACACGTGTACACTCAGTGCCCCCATGCTACACGTGTACACACTGTGCCCCATGCTACACGTATACTCTCAGTGCCCCCATGCTACATGTGTACACTCAGTGCCCCCATGCTACACGTGTACACACTGTGCCGCATGCTACACGGATACTCTCAGTGCCCCCATGCTACACGTGTACACTCAGTGCCACCCCCGTATGCCACGTGTACACTGTGCCCATGTGGTGCCAGCTCCCTGAGGCAGCTGCTGTCTCTTCTCCACAGGTGGCGCTCGTGGGTCAGGAGCCGACACTCTTTGCCCTTTCGGTGCGGGACAACATCTGCTACGGGCTGGATCACTGCCCGCAGGCAGACGTGGCAGCTGCTGCCCAGAGTGCCAGCGCACGGGACTTCATCGAGAGGATGGACCAGGGCTTCGACACAGGTACAGTCGCAGCGCTCCGGGGAGAGGGGGCAGGGAGCCCTCCTGACCATGGCACCCTGGCACTGCCCAGTGCCGGCTACAAGGGATCGGCACACTGGGGCACCACAGTGGCAGGTGGAGTCAGTAATCTAGATCACCAGGGTCTGATCACTATACTAGTGTGGGAGTCACTATAGGCTTAGTGTGCGATCGCTGTAGTGATAGTATGCAGTTCACCAACATCTGATCACTCTACTAGTGTGGGAATCACCAGCGTCTGATCACTACAGTCCCAGTGTGCAGTTCACCAGCGTCTGATCACTATACTCGTGTAGGGATCACCAGGGTCTGACCACTACAGTCCTAGTGTGCCGTTCACCAGGGTGTGATCACTATACTAGTGTGGGAATCACCAGCGTCTGATCACTACAGTCCCAGTGTGCAGTTCACCAGGGTGTGATCACTATAGTGCCAGTGTGGGCATCACTAGGGTGTGATCACTATAGTGCCAGTGTGGGCATCACCAGGGTGTGATCACTATAGTGCCAGTGTGGGCATCACCAGGGTGTGATCACTATAGTGCCAGTGTGGGCATCACTAGGGTGTGATCACTATAGTGCCAGTGTGGGCATCACCAGGGTGTGATCACTACAGTGCCAGTGTGGGCATCACCGGGGTGTGATCACTATAGTGCCAGTGTGGGCATCACTACGGTGTGATCACTATAGTGCCAGTGTGGGCATCACTACGGTGTGATCACTATAGTGCCAGTGTGGGCATCACCAGGGTGTGATCACTATAGTGCCAGTGTGGGCATCACTACGGTGTGATCACTATAGTGCCAGTGTGGGCATCACTAGGGTGTGATCACTATAGTGCCAGTGTGGGCATCACCAGGGTGTGATCACTATAGTGCCAGTGTGGGCATCACCAGGGTGTGATCACTATAGTGCCAGTGTGGGCATCACCAGGGTGTGATCACTATAGTGCCAGTGTGGGCATCACCAGGGTGTGATCACTATAGTGCCAGTGTGGGCATCACTAGGGTGTGATCACTATAGTGCCAGTGTGCAGTTCACCAGGGTGTGATCACTATAGTGCCAGTGTGGGCATCACTAGGGTGTGATCACTATAGTGCCAGTGTGCAGTTCACCAGGGTGTGATCACTATAGTGCCAGTGTGGGCATCACCAGGGTGTGTTCACTATAGTGCCAGTGTGGGCATCACCAGGGTGTGATCACTATAGTGCCAGTGTGGGCATCACCAGGGTGTGATCACTATAGTGCCAGTGTGGGCATCACCAGGGTGTGATCACTATAGTGCCAGTGTGGGCATCACCAGGGTGTGATCACTATAGTGCCAGTGTGGGCATCACTACGGTGTGATCACTATAGTGCCAGTGTGGGCATCACTACGGTGTGATCACTATAGTGCCAGTGTGGGCATCACTACGGTGTGATCACTATAGTGCCAGTGTGGGCATCACTAGGGTGTGATCACTATAGTGCCAGTGTGGGCATCACTAGGGTGTGATCACTATAGTGCCAGTGTGCAGTTCACCAGGGTGTGATCACTATAGTGCCAGTGTGGGCATCACCAGGGTGTGATCACTATAGTGCCAGTGTGCAGTTCACCAGGGTGTGATCACTATAGTGCCAGTGTGGGCATCACTAGGGTGTGATCACTATAGTGCCAGTGTGGGCATTACCAGGGTGTGATCACTATAGTGCCAGTGTGGGCATTACCGGGGTGTGATCACTATAGTGCCAGTGTGGGCATCACCAGGGTGTGATCACTATAGTGCCAGTGTGGGCATCACCAGGGTGTGATCACTATAGTGCCAGTGTGGGCATCACTAGGGTGTGATCACTATAGTGCCAGTGTGGGCATCACTAGGGTGTGATCACTATAGTGCCAGTGTGGGCATCACTAGGGTGTGATCACTATAGTGCCAGTGTGGGCATCACCAGGGTCTGATCACTATAGTGCCAGTGTGGGCATCACCAGGGTGTGATCACTATAGTGCCAGTGTGGGCATCACTAGGGTGTGATCACTATAGTGCCAGTGTGGGCATCACTACGGTGTGATCACTATAGTGCCAGTGTGGGAGTCACCAGGGTGTGATCACTATAGTGCCAGTGTGGGCATCACCAGGGTGTGATCACTATAGTGCCAGTGTGGGCATCACCAGGGTGTGATCACTATAGTGCCAGTGTGGGCATCACTAGGGTGTGATCACTATAGTGCCAGTGTGCAGTTCACCAGGGTGTGATCACTATAGTGCCAGTGTGGGCATCACTAGGGTGTGATCACTATAGTGCCAGTGTGCAGTTCACCAGGGTGTGATCACTATAGTGCCAGTGTGGGCATCACCAGGGTGTGTTCACTATAGTGCCAGTGTGGGCATCACCAGGGTGTGATCACTATAGTGCCAGTGTGGGCATCACCAGGGTGTGATCACTATAGTGCCAGTGTGGGCATCACCAGGGTGTGATCACTATAGTGCCAGTGTGGGCATCACCAGGGTGTGATCACTATAGTGCCAGTGTGGGCATCACTACGGTGTGATCACTATAGTGCCAGTGTGGGCATCACTACGGTGTGATCACTATAGTGCCAGTGTGGGCATCACTACGGTGTGATCACTATAGTGCCAGTGTGGGCATCACTAGGGTGTGATCACTATAGTGCCAGTGTGGGCATCACTAGGGTGTGATCACTATAGTGCCAGTGTGCAGTTCACCAGGGTGTGATCACTATAGTGCCAGTGTGGGCATCACCAGGGTGTGATCACTATAGTGCCAGTGTGCAGTTCACCAGGGTGTGATCACTATAGTGCCAGTGTGGGCATCACTAGGGTGTGATCACTATAGTGCCAGTGTGGGCATTACCGGGGTGTGATCACTATAGTGCCAGTGTGGGCATCACCAGGGTGTGATCACTATAGTGCCAGTGTGGGCATCACCAGGGTGTGATCACTATAGTGCCAGTGTGGGCATCACTAGGGTGTGATCACTATAGTGCCAGTGTGGGCATCACTAGGGTGTGATCACTATAGTGCCAGTGTGGGCATCACTAGGGTGTGATCACTATAGTGCCAGTGTGGGCATCACCAGGGTGTGATCACTATAGTGCCAGTGTGGGCATCACCAGGGTGTGATCACTATAGTGCCAGTGTGGGCATCACTAGGGTGTGATCACTATAGTGCCAGTGTGGGCATTACCGGGGTGTGATCACTATAGTGCCAGTGTGGGCATCACCAGGGTGTGATCACTATAGTGCCAGTGTGGGCATCACTACGGTGTGATCACTATAGTGCCAGTGTGGGAGTCACCAGGGTGTGATCACTATAGTGCCAGTGTGGGCATCACCGGGGTGTGATCACTACAGTGCCAGTGTGGGCATCACCAGGGTGTGATCACTATAGTGCCAGTGTGGGCATCACTACGGTGTGATCACTATAGTGCCAGTGTGGGAGTCACCAGGGTGTGATCACTATAGTGCCAGTGTGGGCATCACCGGGGTGTGATCACTACAGTGCCAGTGTGGGCATCACCAGGGTGTGATCACTATAGTCCCAGTGTGGGCATCACCAGGGTGTGATCACTATAGTGCCAGTGTGGGCATCACCAGGGTGTGATCACTATAGTGCCAGTGTGGGCATCACCAGGGTGTGATCACTACAGTGCCAGTGTGGGCATCACTAGGGTGTGATCACTATAGTGCCAGTGTGGGCATCACTAGGGTGTGATCACTATAGTGCCAGTGTGGGCATTACCGGGGTGTGATCACTACAGTGCCAGTGTGGGCATCACTACAGTGTGATCACTATAGTGCCAGTGTGGGCATCACTAGGGTGTGATCACTACAGTGCCAGTGTGGGCATCACCAGGGTGTGATCACTAAAGTGCCAGTGTGGGCATCACCAGGGTGTGATCACTAAAGTGCCAGTGTGGGCATCACTAGGGTGTGATCACTATAGTGCCAGTGTGGGCATTACTAGGGTCCTGTGCTCTAGGGATGGTGCCGTCTCTGCTGTGACACAGCAGTTGCATGGTTTGCGCGTCGTGTGACCTCAGGTCTGTGGCACGCACACCGTCCACGTGAACGCGCTCCTTTTTTTGTCCTTCTTAACAAGGACTTAATTCAGTATTTGCAATTTACAGTGTAGCAGAAGTTACGAAGACTTTCAGTAGTCGCTTTACATCAGGCAATCATTATAATGCAATAGTGCCATCTTTATCTACAATACACTCAACCCCCCGCGGTGACCAGCATTCATGGATATTTGTACAGGGGCTGCAACCTCTCACACTCCATATACACGTGGAATACAGTATCTTCCTCACCACAGAAGTTACAGGCGGTTGGCAAGTCCCGCACTAAGTCAAATATTTATTTCACACCACAGCCCTGTGCAACACTCTCCCCCCCAGGTCCCCGATGTAAAGGGGTAGGACACTCATATCCCTTATATATAGACCTCCACTGGGGACCGCGCTCTGTGCGTGTGACCGCTCTCTGTCCATGAGGACACTTGCTGTGTTGTTAGTAACGGCGTCTCTCGGTTGAGCAGATGTGGGCGAGGCCGGCGGGCAGATCTCAGCGGGACAGAAGCAGCGGATCGCCATCGCCCGTGCCCTGGTCCGGCAGCCGCGGATTCTGGTCCTGGACGAGGCCACCAGCTCCTTGGACACACACACCGAGTTATCGGTGAGCAGTTGCCGCCTGCCCACAGCGCGCTGTGCCGTTACCGTGTGCACGTCAATGTGGGCTGAGCTCTGGGGAACGAACGCTCACTATCAGCTCAGTCACGCTGTTGTCTCATCTACTTGCCCCACTCACCCTCACCCACATCTACACATCCCCCCACCCACCCGCGCACCCTCACCACTACCCAACCCCAGACATCGTCCACAACCCTTCTCCTGCTGGACTTTACAGGAATATATTAATTAGAGCGAGGCTAACAACGTAAATAGGTGGAAGCTGGGAGGGTGCATTTTTTATTTTTATGTTTATTATACAAATACTTTTAATCAAAATAGAATAATAAACATACAGATTATTAACACAATCAAAAGTAGTTGTTATTCCGTAAATTCACATCTAACATGGAAGAGTCGTTTACAACCAGTTGATCAAACTGTTCACCTCCCTCACCCCCTCCTCCTCTATCATCCCCCCCCCCCCCCCCATGCTATTTCCCCCACCAACCCCATTCCCGCCTCCCAGTGCGACAGTGTCTACCAGCGGCCGGGGCGATGTGAGCCGGCGCCGGACGGGTGTGGGATTTGCACGGGCGGTGGGGTTGGGGTGGCCGCGGGTACGGGGCAGGCAGGCTCTGACTAAACTCCGCTTCCCCGCAGATCCAGCGGGCCCTGGCCCGTGAGCCGGTGGCCGCAGCTCTGGTGATCGCCCATCGGCTGAAGACAGTGCAGCGGGCGGACAGGATCGTGGTGTTGGAGGGCGGCCGTGTGGTGGAACGGGGCACTCACACTCAGCTGATGAAGCTCGGCGGCTGCTACTCCCGCATGGTGCTGCGGCAGTTCACCAACGGAGAGCAGGGAGCGGCCGTGGGAGAGTAGGGGTAGGGTCACGGGGAGAGAGAGTGAGGGTGGGGAGAAGGGGGGCAATGAGGGAGGAAGAGAATGAGTGGGGCGGGGAAACAAGGAGGGACAGGGTGGGGAGTTGGAGTGGAAGGGAGAGAGTGAAGAGAGAGATGAGGGACATAGACATATACATAGAAAATAGGTGCAGGAGTAGGCCATTCGGCCCTTCGAGCCTGCACCATTCGTCATTCAATATGATCATGGCTGATCATCCAACTCAGTATCCTGTACCTGCCTTCTCTCCATACCCCCTGATCCCTTTTGCCACAAGGGCCACATCTAACTCCCTCTTAAATATAGCCAATGAACTGGCCTCAACTACATTCTGTGACAGAGAATTCCAGAGATTCACCACTCTCTGTGTAAAACATGGTTTTCTCATCTCAGTCCTAAACGATTTCCCCCTGATCCTTAAACTGTGACCCCTTATTCTGGACTTCCCCAACATCGGGAACAATCTTCCTGCGTCTAGCCTGTCCAACCCTTTAAGAATTTTGTAAGTTTCTATAAGATCCCTCCTCAATCTTCATGGAGAGTTTAAGGGAGAAGGAGAGAGATGTTGACAGTGCAGACCGAGGAGAGAGAGAGGGTAGTGAGCCAACGAGGGGAGTGAGTTAGATGAGGGAGAATGAGGGCGGGGAAGTTAGTGGTTCTTGCAGATAGTGAAGATGGTTGTGAACGATTGGAGCAGGATCCGAATCGATTGGCCAGGTGGGTTGAGGAATGGTTGGTGGAATTTCATACAGAGAAGTGTGAGGTGTTGCATTTTAGGATGTCTAACATGGGCAGAACCTACAGAGTATGGTAGGCCTCTGGGTAGTGTTGTCGAGCAGAGGGATCTAGGAGTACAGGTGGAGATTGTGGGCGGGGGGGCATGCATGGGGAGAGGATAGCGAGGGGGCAGATAGTGAGGGGGAGGAGGGGGAGGGGGGGGAAAGCGAGTGAATGGACGGAAGGGAAGGTGGCAGTTGGGAAAGTGAGTGGGGTGTGGTGTGTGTGGGTGGTGAGTGTGGGGAGGGAGTGTGGTGTGTGTGGTGGTGAGTGTGGGGAGGGAGTGTGGTGGTGAGTGTGGGGAGGGAGTGTGGTGTGTGCGGTGGTGAGTGTGGGGAGGGAGAGTGGGGTGTGTGGGTGGTGAGTGTGGTGTGTGTGGGTGGTGAGTGTGGGGAGGGAGGGTGGTGTGTGTGGTGGTGAGTGTGGGGAGGGAGGGTGGGGTGTGTGGGTGGTGAGTGTGGTGTGTGTGGGTGGTGAGTGTGGGGAAGGGAGGGGGTGAAGGTGCGGGGTGGGAAGGGGGAGTAATTGTGTGGGATGGGTGGGGAAGCGGATGGGGACGTGCATCCGCCAGTGCAGGGTCTGGGCGCCCCATTTTCCAGCGCCCACTTCCAGGTTAATTACACTTCAGTGCATTAAACGAGATTTTCACTTAAACTGGTATCCGGTTTGAGCTCATTTGTAGACTCACAGTGACCAGAGGGCGTCTGTCTGTAGGTCTCTCTCCCTCCCTCAGTCTCTCTGTACCGAGTGCTGCGATCTGGACGCAGCAAGTCGAGCAGCATCTGTGGGGGAGACTCCGGGGATGGTTTGTACCGCGACACAGCACCGGCACTGGGAACGCGAAAAAAATCACCGTGTGCTGGAGTAACACAGCGGATCAGACGGCATCTGTGGAGAAGGTGGATTGGCGACCTTTCAAGAGACTTATTGAGACTGATTGTGATTGTGGTGGTGGGAGGGAAAGGGGGATGGTGGGGAGCTGGAAGAGGGGAAGGACTAGACAAAGTCTGGCGAGTGATAGTTGGGTACCGGGGAGACATATTTTTTGATTAGCAAATGGTTGGATAAATGCCAGATATGAAAGTGTGAGATATGAAACATAGAAAATAGGGGCAGGAGAAGGCCATTCGGCCCTTTCGAGCCAGAACTGCCATTCATTGTGATCATAGCTGCTCGTCCCCAATCAATAACACGTGCCTGCCTTCTCCCCATATCCCTTGATTCCACTGGCCCACAGAGCTCTGATGGGGGAAATGTGAAGCCAGAGGACGGATAGAGGCGGTGTGAGGGGGGGAGGGGGGGGGGGGGTGGCGGGTAAGGGGGGGGGGGGTAGAAAATGGGATATATGGGTGCAAACCCAAATGGAATACAGGGAAGAGGGGCGCGGAGGGGTGAAGGGAGGGAGGTACATTAGTTACTTAAAGTTGGAGAATCGAATGTTGTAAGCTATCTAAGCGTATGGCCTCACTCTGATAATGGAGGAGTCCCAGAACAGAAAGGTCAGTGTGAGAATGGGAAAGGGAGGTAAGATTAGAGCTCCAGCAGACTTGGATAGTCGGAAAGAAGGGGATCAATATTCTGCAGCGTGACTTTAGAGAGCTCGGAAAAATGCTGAAAAGCAGGACCTCCAGGGTTGTTATCTCCGGTTTGCTTCCAGTTCCTCGTGCTGGTGAGAGCAGGAACAGGGAGATACGGGACCTGAATGTGTGGCTCAGGAACTGTTGCACGAGGCAGGGATTTAGATTCTTAGATCACTGGGATCTGTTTTGGAGTAAGGGGGACAACTGTACAAAAGGGACGGATTGCATCTTAACAGGTGGGGGAACAGCATTCTGGCAGGCAGGTGTGCCACTGCTACGCGGGTGGTTTTATACTGAATAAGGGGGATGGGGTGTCAAATGGGATATTCGAGGATGGAGTTAAATGGAAAGGGCTTCTTAAATGTGTGTGCGGAGAGACAGAGGGGTGTAAAATGAGGGTAGCAGCAGTGGGTAGCAAAGTGAAAAGTAAAAGTGGCAGGCAGACAAATCCAGGGCAAAAATCAAAAAGGGTCACTTGTCAACATAATTGTATAAGGGGTAAGAGTGTTGTAAAAACAAGCCTGAAGGCTTTGTGTCTCAATGCAATGAGCATTCGTAATAATGTGGATGAGTTGAATGTGCAGATAGCTATTGATGACTATGATATAGTTGAGGTCACGGAGACATGGCTCCAGGGTGACCAAGGCTATGAGCTAAACATCCAGGGATATTCAATATTCAGGAGGGATAGACAGAAAGGAAAGGGAGCTGGGGTAGCATTGCTGGTTAGAGAGGAGATTAACGCAATAGAAAGGAAGGACATTAGCTTGGAGGATGTGGAATCGATATGGGTAGAGCTGAGAAACACGAAGGGGCAGAAAACGCTAGTGGGAGTCGTGTACAGGCCATCTAACAGTAGTAGCGGAGTTGGGGATGGCATCAAACAGGAAATTAGAAATACGTGCAACAAAGTTTAAACGGTTATAATGGGTGACTTCAATCTACATATAGATTGGGTGAATCAAATTGGCAAGGGTACTGAGGAAGAGGGTTTCTTGGAATGTATGCGGGGTAGTTTTCTAAACCAACATGTAGAGGAACCAACGAGAGAGCAGACTATTCTAGACTGGGTATTGAGTAATGAGGAAGGGTAAGTTAGCAGTGTTGTTGTGCGTGGCCCCTTTGGGCAAGCGTGACCATAATATGGTTGAATTCTTCATTAGGATGGAGAGTGACATTGTTAATTCAGAAACAAGGGTTCTGAATTTAAAGAAAGGTAACTTTGAGGGTATGAGACGTGAATTGGCCAAGATAGACTGGCAATTGATTCTTAATGGGTTGACGGTGGATATGCAATGGAAGGCATTTAAAGACTGCAAGGATAAACTACAACAATTATTCATCCCAGTTTGGCAAAATAATAAATCAGGGATGGTAGTGCTTCCGTGGATAACAAGGGAAATCAGGGGTAGTATCAAAACAAAAGATGAAGCATAAAAAATTAGCCAGAAAAAGCAGCCTACCAGAGGACTGGGAGAAATTCAGTGTCCAGCAGAGGAGGACAAAGGGCTTAATTACGAAAGGGAAAATAGTTTATGAAAGAAAACTGGCAGGGAACATAAAAACGGACTGCAACAGTTTTTATAGATATGTGAAGAGAAAAAGATTAGTTAAAACAAATGTAGGTCCCTTGCAGTCAGAAACAGGTGAATTGATCATGGGGAACAAGGACATGTCAGACCAATTGAATAACTAATTTGGTTCTGTCTTCAATAAGGAAGACATAAATAAGCTGCCGGAAATAGCAGGGGACCGGGGGTCAAATGAGATAGAGGAACTGAGTGAAATCCAGTTTAGACGGGAAGTCGTGTTACGTAAATTGAATTGATTAAAAGCCGATAAATCCCCAGGGCCAGATAGGCTGCATCCCAGAGTACTTAAGGAAGCAGCCCCAGAAATAGTGGATGCATTAGTGGTAATTTTCCAAAACTCTTTATATTCTGGAGTAGTTCCTGTGGATTGGAGGGTAGCTAATGTGACCCCACTTATTAAAAAGGGAGGGAGAGAGAAAACAGACCAGTTAGTCTAACATCGGTAGTGGGGAAACTGCTAGAGTCAGTTATTAAAGCTGGGATAGCAGCACATTTGGAAAGTGGTGAAATCATTGGACAAAGTCAGCATGGATTTATGAAAGGTAAATCATGTCTGATGAATCTTATAGAATTTTTCGAGGTTGTAACTAGTAGAGTGGATAAGGGAGAACCAGCGAATGTGTTATATCTGGACTTTCAGAAGGCTTTCGACAAGGTCCCACATAAGAGATTCGTATACACACTTAAAGCGCAAGGTATTGGGGGTTCAATATTGATGTGGGTAGATAACTGGCTGGCAGACAGGAAGAAAAGAGTAGGAGTAAACGGGTCCTATTCACAATGGCAGGCAGTGACTGGTGGGGTAACGCAAGGCTCAGTGCTGGGACCCCAGCTATTTACAATATATATTAATGATTTGGACGAGGGAATTGAATGCAACATCTCCAAGTTTGCGGATGATACGAAGCTGGGGGGGCAGTGTTAGCTGTGTGGAGGATGCTAGGTGGCTGCAAGTTGACTTGGATAGGCTGGGTGAGTGGGAAAATGCATGGCAGATGCAGTATAATGTGGATAAATGTGAGGTTATCCACTTTGGTGGCAAAAACAGGAAAGTAGACTGTTATCTGAATGGTGGCCGATTAGGAAAAGGGGAGATGCAATGAGACCTGGGTGTCATGGTACACCAGTCATTGATAATAGTCATGCAGGTGCAGCAGGCAGTGGAGAAAGCGAGTGGTATGTTAGCATTCATAGCTAAAGGATTTGAGTATAGAAGCAGGGAGGTTCTACTGCAGTTGTACAGGGTCTTGGTGAGACCACACCTGGAGAATTGCGTACAGTTTTGGTCTCCTAATCCGAGGAAAGACATTCTTGCCATAGAGGGAGTACAGAGAAGGTTTACCAGACTGATTCCTGGGATGGCATGACTTTCATATGAAGAAAGACTGGATAGACTCGTCTTGTACTCGCTAGAATTTAGAAGATTGAGTGGGGATCTTATAGAAAACTTACAAAATTCTTAAGGGGTTGGACAGGCTAGATTTAGGAAGATTGTTCCCGATGTTGGGGAAGTCCAAAACAAGGGGTCACAGTTTAAGGATAAGGGAGAAATCTTTTAGGACCAAGATGATAAAAACTTTTGTCACACAGAGAGTGGTGAATCTCTGGATTTCTCTGCCACAGAAGGTAGTTGCGGCCAGTTCATTGGCTATATTTAAGAGGGAGTTAGATGTTGCCCTTGTGGCTCAAGGGATCAGGGAGTATGGAAAGAAGGCAGGTACAGGATACTGAGTTGGATGATCAGCCATGATCATATTGAATGGCGGTGCAGGCTCGAGGGGCCGAATGGCCTCTACTCCTGCACCTATTTTCTATGTTTCTATGTTTCTATGATAGGCCGAGCGCAATTGTTGGAGTAAACGGTCGCCTGCCCCACACTTGGTCTTGACGATGTGAAGGAGTAAACATGGAGAAAACTTGAGGAAACTCGAGGAACAGCATCTCGTGTTCCTTTAGATACATTACAATCTGTCGGAAATTCTCAAATTTTAGGTTATAGCATAAATATAACTAGAGTGAAAGGATTATCGATGGTTGGTACAAACTCGATGGGCCGAAGGGCCTGTTTCTATGCGGTATCTCGAAAAGTAACTAAATTACAAACAATACCCCTTCTTCTCCTTGCTTCCCCTTGTCACACCTGCATTCCCCTCCCCGGCACATTCCACTTTTATTCTTTCCTCGGGCTTTTCAATGCGTTCCTCCTTATCTCACACATTTTTGTCTTTACATCTCTGTCTAACCACTCACCTGCCAAAACTCCTCACCCCCACCTTTATCGCCAGAATTTACCCATTCCTCAGCTCTCTTCCAGTCCCCCCCCTCCCTCCCCCCTCCCACGCCCCCAGTACAACCCCCAGTCCTGACTATAGGTGCTGTCTGTACGGGGGTTATACGTTCTCCCCGTGATATATCCAGGTTTTCTCCCGGATATCGGTTTCCACCCACACTCCAAAGATGTGCGGGTTTGTTTGTTAATCGGTTTGGTAAAATTGTAAATTGTCCTTCGTGTGATCGCTGGTCGGTGCGATACTCTAGTCCAAACTTAGTCTCGATGGTTCACCGTGGTTACAATTCTCACCGCATGGTATGTGACTGTCAATTAATCTGGCCTTGTAACTCCAGGGGAGTTCCCTGGTTAACCCGGTCCCCGGTGTGGGTCCAGGCAGCGTAGGCTCAGACCGGTAGAGTGTCCAATAAACGGGGTCCAGGCGCTCTGGAGTTCGGCCGGAGTTGGATCCGTTCTGTATAGGTCCGGCCGGGGAAGGGTGGACCAACGTAACCTCCCAACGATCAGTCTGGGCTCCGGTCCTGTCCCGGGTTAGAGCCGGGAAACTGAACGCGTCCGGGCAGCCAGTTTCGGCTGGCCCGCGATGCTCCGCCGCTGACAGCTCCGATTGTTGGCGCCTTAAAGCCATTTCATCGTGATTATAATCTCCCGGGAGGCCAAGGCAAGGTTGGGAGGTCAGGGCAAGTTGTGTGGCTGACAGGTCAACGGCCCTGCAGCAACGGGACCGTTCAGAAGATACCCCGGTGCCCGATGTTGCGTCCGGCGAGCTGAGGGTCCGACCGGTGTGGGATCCGGCCGTGTGGGAGTCCGAGCGGAATACGGTCCCGATGGTCAATAGGGGCTTCGACCCGTCCTGTTGCCCAGTCTTGGCTCAGACCCTGTCGCGACAGTCAGTATGGGGTGGGTCGGTCTGTCCCGACGTTATGTCTGGACTTTTACCCCGCCAGGTCCCGGGCGGGTCACCGTGTGGGTGGCTGACCGTGCATCCGGTCCGGTAGCGCCCGCAACGATCCCGGGATAAACCCGCGTCCGGAGCATTGGAGCCACAGGGTCAGACATTATGGCAGCGTCCGCGCCACCACCTGGCCTGCGAGAACGTGTAACGGGTACATACGTCCTCGTGGTTACTCTGGGCTCCGATCCAGTCCCGAGATACAGACAGGGTCCTCAACGCCGTCCCGACAGCTAGCGTGAGCTCCAACCCGTCCCTTCGGCCAGTCTGGGCTAAGGCCGCGACCTGCGCCGCTGGGAGCACTGGTATACTGCGCGATACCCCAGCGCTTGCGATGCCATTTCATGGTCGTCCCCATTTCCCGCCCGGGATAATCCAGCAGCGGGTGCTTTCCCGGGATCATCTGGTGCTGGGCGCATGGCCGGGATATCGGGCACCTGCAAAGCGATGCGGTCATTGGCCGTGATGCGGACGGAGCGGCTTAGCGTCCCGCCAGTCAGTCTGATCTGAAACCCCGTCCCGCCGGTCGGTCTGATCTGAAACCCTGTCCCGCCGGTCAGTCTGGCCGACCCGGCCGCTGAAGGCTCCGGAATCTTTGGCACAACTTGCCACAACGACCAACCTGCCGGGACTGTCCCCGGGATAAACCGCCAGCGAGAGTTTTCCCGGAATAAGCCGGTGCTGGGAGTAGGCTCCACCCGCCATATCCTTCTAAACCCCACCTATCCATGTACGTGTCCAACTGTTAAATGTTGGGATAGTCCCAGCCTCAACTACCTCCTGTGGCAGCTTGTTCCATACACCCATCACCCATCATGTTCTTATTAACCCCCCCCCCCCCCCCCCCCCCCCCCCCCCCCCCGGACAAGAGCCTCGATGTGTCTACCCGATCTATTCCTCGCGATCAATTCCATGGACTTGACAATTTCCCGGTGGGTCACCGTGAGGTTGTGTGATTGACAATTCCTCCGCTCCTGCAGTTCCCGGCCGGAAGATTCACAGGATAAACCTGCGCCGTGTCTGCTCCCGGGATCAACCGGCGCCGGTTGTGCTCTGGGATAAACCGACTGAATGCAGGTGGGATTCAGTGCCAGTGAACTGAATTCACGTGGGTCCAGTGACAGTCCAGACAGAGGTGGGCTCCAGTGCCAGTGGTGCGGACTGGCTCGAGTGCCAGTGTACTGGACAGACGTATGCCCAGTGCCGGTGGGCTGGACGGAGTGTCCTGTGCTAAAGAACTACATAGAACAGCACAGCATAGGGTCCACAATGACTCTGCTGAACAAGTTAAATTAATTTCTGCGGGTACATGATCTTTCTACCTCCATTCCTTGTATATATATGATGGCAAACCACTAGCAATATTCATGGCGGTGACGGTGGCGCAGTGGTAGAGTTGCTGCCTCACAGCGCCGGAGACCCTGGTTCAATCCCGACCACGTGTGCTGTCTGTACGGAGTTTGTACTTTCTCCCCGTGACCGCGTGGGTATACTACAAAATCTACCCACCCTCCCACACTCCATAGACATACAGGTATGTAGGTTAATTGGCACGACTTGCGCTCCGGTGAGGGCGGACGGCGCGGAGCTGAGACACTCATGTGTGAGCGGCACGGCTACCGGCTGGAAGGCGCTCCCGTGTGAGCAGCCCGGTGCGGGGCTGAGACGCTGCCTTGTGGGCGGCCCGGTGCGGGGCGGAGACGGTGCTCTGGCGGCTGAGGCGGCGTTCTGGCGGCGGCGACCTGGATCCGGGGCTCGGCCGCGGGCCAGTGGAGGACAATGTCGGGAGCTCGCAGATCACAGGCTGGTGCCTGTTTTACGGAGCACCCGTTGCAACAGCTTCGGGCAGCTTCGACCGCCCCCGGGCCGCGGAGCTTGAACCGCGGGACTGATGCCATCGCCCGGTGGGGTATCGCCTCGGCGCAGAGGGAGAAGAGGAGGGAAGAGACAATAACTCTAAGACTTTTTGCCTCCATCACAGTGAGGAGGTGTTTGGTGAACTCACTGTGGTGGATGTTAATTTGTGTTTATTGTGTTTTGTTATTATTACATGTATGGCTGCAGGCAACAGCATTTCGTTCAGACCGAAAGGTCTGAATGACAAATAAAAGGATTCAGTTGCCATACCATACTGTGATGCAGTTGGTAAGGATGCTCTCGATGGTGCAGCGGTAGAAGTTCACCAGGATCTGAGGAGACAGATGGACCTTCTTTAGTCTCCTCGGGAAGAAGAGACGCTGGTGAGCCTTCTTGATCAGAGTTGAGGTATTGTGGGTCCAAGAGAGGTCATCGGAGATGTTGACCCCCAGGAACCTGAAGCTGGAAACACGTTCCACATCCGTCCCGTTGATGTTGATGGGGGTGTGCGTGCCGCTCGTAGACTTCCTGACGTCTACAATGAGCTCCTTGGTCTTCTTGGAGTTAAGGGCCAGGTTGTTGTCAGCGCACCATGCTGCTAGGAGCTGGACCTCCTCCCTATAGGCCGACTCATCGTTGTTGCTGATGAGGCCAATCACCGTTGTATCATCTGCATACTTGATGATGGTGTTAGTACCATGTACAGGTGTGCAGTCATAGGTGAAGAGGGAGTAGAGGAGGGGGCTCAGCACACAGCCCTGTGGAACGCCGGTGTTCAGGGTGAGGGTTGAAGAGGTGTGCTTGTCTAACCTAAAAGACTGGGGTCTGTTGGTTAGAAAGTCCAATATCCAGTTGCAGAGGGAGGGGGTAGATGCTCAGGTCACCGAGTTTGGTGATCAGTTTAGAGGGTATAATGGTGTTGAATGCTGAGCTGTAATCGATGAACAGCATTCTTACGTAAGTGTCTCTGTTGTTGAGGTGGGAGAGGGCGGAGTGAAGTGCCGTTGAGATGGCATCCTCCGTACTCCTATTCTTGTGGTAGGCAAACTGATAGGGATCCAGTGTGGGGGGTAGGCAGCCTTTGAGGTGTGCCAGGACCAGCCTCTCGAAGCACTTGGTGATGATGGGGGTAAGTGCAGCTGGGAGGTAGTCGTTGAGGCTTGCCACAGTGGAGTATTTTGGCACTGGCACGATGGAGGTGGTTTTAAGGCACGTGGGGACAACTGCTTGGGCAAGTGACAGGTTGAGGATGTCAGTCCAGACGTCTGTCAGCTGCGCAGCACAGGCCCTGGGGACGTGCCCGGGGATGCCGTCAGGGCCAGCAGCCTTACGTGCATTAGTCCTACTCAGTGCCATGTACACGTCGTAGGGGGTGAGTGTGAGGGGTTGGTGATCAGCAGGGAGCACAGCCTTGATGGCTGTCTCTAGATTGTCCCTGTCGAAGCGGCCATAGAAGTGGTTTAGCTCCTCAAGGAAGGAGGCGTCGCTGGATGTGGGGGTGGTGTTCGTGGGTCTATAGTCCGTGATGGCCTGGATGCCTTGCCACATGCGTCGGGGGTCTGAGTTGTTGTTGAAGTGCTCCTTAATCCTGAGTTTATGGCAGTGCTTGGCCTTCTTGATGCACCTCTTCAGGTTAGCCCTGGATGGACTGTAGGCTCGAGCATCGCCTACTGGATTCCACCGCTGGCAGCGCTGACTTTCCAGCCACGGGCGGCGCTGACTGGGAGGTTAATTCGTTGATTTGTAGCGGTCGATCCGGCGGCTCTGGGCCGCTGAGACAGAGCTCCCAATTTATTTTTTTACAATACAATACGGTGTATTTGTCACATTGCACATAAGTGCAAGTGAAATGAATGTGTCAGCAGCGGTACAATGATAAAGAGCACACACAAAAACACAATAAAAATGTAACACAAACATTCACCACAGCATTCCTCACTGTGGTGGAAGGCACACAATTTGGCCAGTCCGCCTCCATTTTCCCCCGTGGTCGGGACCTCAACCCTCCGCAGCCGTTGCTGCGTGAGTCCAGATGGTAAAAGGACAAGGTACAAGTCCAGGTAAGTCCAGAGTCGGCTCTTCCCCACCGGAGACCGCGGCTTTAAGTTGGTGTAGGCCGCAGGCCGGCGGTCGAAGTTTTAAAGTTTAAAGTTCCCGCCGCGGCGCAGCCAGAAGCACCGCAGACCGCAGGCCGGGTGGTCGAAGCTCCCCTCCACGGGTGATGGTAAGTCGCCACCGCGCCCGCGGTAGAAGTTGGCCGCGGGCCGGCAGTGATGGCTTCTTCTTCCCCCGGATCCCCCACGAGGGATCCCGGGCTGTACACGCCGCGCCAGGTGGAACTCTGCAGACCGCGGCTTCAGGCTGCCGGCTGCCCCGGGCCAGCGAAACGGAGCGCTTCCCTCCAGCGAGCCCCAGCGAGGGCTCACCCGCTCCACGCCGAGAGTCCACGCTGTACCCGCCGCTGAAGCCCCGGGCGCGTCTCCGGGAAAGGCCGCGCCGATCCTTGTTGTTAGGCCACTTGGAGGCGACCTGGAAAAAGTCGCCTCTCCATGGAGGAGGCGACCGAAGCGGTTTCCCCCTCACAACCCCCACACAACCCGCCACACAAGACACACAAAGAAACATCAGAAACATACTTCAAAACATACTTAAAAACAAAAAAAGCTGGGAAAAACTGACGCGCTGCTGACAGGGCTGCCGCCATTGCAGCGCCCCCACCGACCAATTGGGCCCCCACGCTGCAGTAATCTACTCTCGGCTCGGGACCCCGGCATCCACTCCCGCCGCCGGCCCACTCCCTTACTTCTCTCCTCCCCTCCCCTCCTTCCCTTCTGTCCCCTCCCTTCCCTTCTACCCACCCCTCCCTTCTCTCCTTCGCTCCTTCCTTCCTCTACCTCTTTTCCCTTCTCTCCTTCCATCCTTTCTTTCTCTCCTCCCCTCCCTCCCATCTATCCTTCCTCCCTTCTCTCCCTCCCTCCCTCCTCCCTTCTCTCCCTCCCTCCCTCGTCTCTTTCCTCCCTTCGCTCCCTCCCCTCCCTTCCTCCCAGACACATCGCGCTCAGCCAACAAACACACACATCACGCACAGACAACTATCACACCACAACTAACACACACACACAGACACACGCCTAAGTTAGGATGGGGTAGAAGCCAGTGCCTCCCCATCCACTGACCTCATCGCAAGTCACTGACTACCTCCTTTGGCAGCTTGTTCATTAAACCCACCACCCTCTGTGAGAAAAAGTTCCCCCTCGGATTCCTATTAAATCTTTTCCCCTTCATCTTAAACCTATCTCTCTCTCTCTCTCCCTCTCTCTGTCTTTCTCTCTCTCTCTCTTTCTCACTGTATAATAATAATAATAATAATGGATGGGATTTATATAGCGCCTTTCTAATACTCAAGGCGCTTTACATCGCATTATTCATTCACTCCTCAGTCACACTCGGTGGTGGTAAGCTACTTCTGTAGCCAGACTGACGGAAGCGTGGCTGCCAATCTGCGCCTACGGCCCCTCCGACCACCACCAATCACTCACACACATTCACACACAAGCAAAGGTGGGTGAAGTGTCTTGCCCAAGGACACAACGACAGTATGCACTCCAAGCGGGATTCGAACCGGCTACCTACCGGTTGCCAGCAGAACACTTAGCCCATTGCGCCATCTGTCTCTCTCTCTCTCCCTCTCTCTCTCTATCTCTCTCTCTCTCTCTCTATTTTCTCACTCAGTCTCTCCAGCTCCACCTTTGCCAGGGAACCACAGATGACCTTTCACCCCCAGAAGGTTCACGACCTCCTCCTGCCTTTAATCACACCATCCCAGCGCCAGACAGAAACAAACGTCTCTCCACGCCGACTTCAAGACAGATTAGATGTTCCCTTTGGAAGGATTTCAATCTCTTTTAAAATTATTTTAATTTGTTTCACTGCCCACAACAAAAATGGCGGAGAAAAGCGGCGATAATGGGAACGAATGGGCAGAGCTGCCCTTAACAAAGATGGCCGTCCTCCCCTGGGGATCCGGGACATTAGTGCCCCTAACAAAGATGGCCGCCCTTCATCAAGTTGCCGACTGGGAAGACATTCTCCTCTTGCTGTGAAATCTCCATCAGTTCAGTGACGTCAGTGCCCGCTACAAAGATGGCCGCATCGCCGTTTCCGGTGCCGGTGACGTCATGGCGGAGCGGAGCAGCAGCGATGGCGGTTTTCCCCGGAGCGCGGAGGAGGAGGCGATGCACAGAAAGTACAGCAAGATGTGGAAGATGGTGGAGTGGAGAGGGTGAGGAGAGACACGGGGAGACAGGGGAGGAGGGTGGTGAGGGACACGGGGAGACATGGGGAGGAAGGTGGGGGTGAGGGGGAGACAGTGGAGGAGGGTGGTGAGGGACACGGGGAGATAGGGGAGGAGGGTGGGGGTGAGGGGGAGACAAAATACAGGGGAAGTCAAGTCAATTTTATTTCTATAGCACATAATTTGGGGGAGGGAGGAGAGGGAAGTGGGGGAGGGGAGGTGGGGGAGGGAGACAGAGGGAGGGGGGGTTCATTTCACTGCATTAATGTGCATGTGACAAATACAATTGACTTTGGGGGAGAGATAGAGAGTAGAGCAAGCTGAGGAAAAAAAGGTGGGGTGGGGAGAGAGAGAGGGGGGGTACAGCAAACTGAGGAAGAAGGTGGGGGAGAGAGAGGGGGAGTGGGAGAGAGTGGCTAGGGCACGGTGGGGGGAGAGAGAGGGGGCATAGTGGAGGAGGGTGAGGGGGAGAGAGCAAGCTGAGGAAGAAGGTGGGGTTGCGGAGAGAGGCAGGGGAGAGGGAAGAGTGAGGGGGAGGATGGGTGGGCACAGAGAGAGAGAGAGGAGAAAATACAGCACGCTGAGGAAACAGGTGCGGGGGGTGACAATGGGGGAGAGAGCGGGGAGGGGAGAGAGGAGGGTGGGGGTGTTGTGATGGGGGCGAGGAGATAGATGGGGGGGTTGGGAAGAGAGGTATTTGGGGGATGAAGGGGGAGGAGAGGCCAGTGATGGAAGAAGAGAGGGGGGGGGGGTAATGGAGGGGAGGGAGGATAGTGGGGGAGGTGGATGGAGGGAGAGGCGATGGAGGAAAGGGAGAGGCAGGTTGATGGAGGGGCGGGAGGAAGGTGATGGGGATGACGAGGGGGAAGGAGTTACGGGGGGGGGGGAGGTTGGGGGTGATGGTGGAAGTCTGTGGGGTGATTATCTGACATTTGAGGGGGAGGTGAGACGGGGGGGGTGTGAGAGAGGGGGGAGAGAGGTGGGGGTTGAGAGAGATGGGTGGTGTGAGAAGGGGTGGGGTGTGAGAGAGGGGGTGGGGGTGAGAGAGTGTCGTTGTGGCTCCCGGTACCTGACCAGGAATGTTCCGTTTGCAGAAGAAAGCGCTGCTGGCCTTGAAGAAGCAAAGTTCAGGAGCTCAGAGCAGCCAGGGAGGCATCAAAAGCTGTTGGTGACCTCGCAGTGACCTCCTCCTCGCTGAATTACGCTCAACACCCCCGCTCAGTCCGTCTGCCAAGCGCAGGCTCGGCGAACGCTTCGCCCAACACCTCCGCTCAGTCCGTCTTAACCCACCTGATTATCCCAGTGGCTCAGCACTTCAACTCCCCCTCCCATTCCCAATCTGACCTTTCTGTCCTAGGCCTCCTCCATTGTCAGAGTGAGGCCCAGCGCAAATTGGAGGAACAGCATCTCATATTTCGCTTGGGTAGTTTACACGACAGCGGTATGAACATTGATGTCACTAACTTCAGATAGCCCTTGCTTTCCCTCTATCTACATCCCCTACCCCTTCTCAGATCTCCCACAAGTCTCACTGTCTCCGCCTACATTCTTTCTTTGACCGCCCCCCCCCCCCCTCTGCTGACAACAGTCTGAAGTAGGGTCTTGACCCGAAACATCGCCTATTCCTTCCCCCCAGAGATGCTTCCTGACCCGCTGAGTTACTCCAGCACTCTGTGAAACGTCACCTATCCATGTTCTCCACAGATATTGCCTGACCCGCTGAGTTACTCCAGCACTCTCTGAAACGTCATCTACCCATGTTCTCCATGGCTGCCTGTCATAGAGTGATACAGTGTGGAAACAGGGCCTTCGGCCCAACTTGCCCACACCGGCCAACAATGTCCCAGCTACCCTAGTTCCACTTGGTCCATATCCCTCCAAACCTGTCCTATCCATGTACCTGTCCATCTGTTTCTTAAACGATGGGATAGTCCCAGCCTCAACTACCTCCTCTGGCAGCTTGTTCTATACACCCACCACCCTCTGTGTGAAAAAGTTACCCCTCGGATTCCTATTAAATCGTTTCCCCTTCACCTTGAACCTATGTCCTCTGGTCCTCGATTCCCCTACTCTGGGCGAGAGACTCTGTGCATCTACCCGATCTATTCCTCTCATGATTTTATACACCTCTATAAGATCACCCCTCATCCTCCTGCGCTCCATGGAATAGAGCCCCAGCCAACTCCAGCTCTCTCTATAGCCACACCCTCTAGTTCTGGCAACAACTCTGAACTCTTTCCAGCATGACAATAGGTGCAGGAGTAGGCCCTTCGTGCCACGTAAAGGATTTTTGTGTCTCCCTCCCCCCCCCCCCGCCAGCAGCGGCCCCTCTCCCCACCTCCCTCCCACCCTAACTGTTGTTCCGCCTCTTCCCCTGCCCCCCAACCGCCCAGTGCTGACCGACACAGCCACGTCCACAGTGGAGGCCAAGATGCTGGTGAAGACGGGAGCCATCAGTGCCATCAAAGCCGAGAACAAGAACTTCGGCTTCAAGCGCTCACGCACCCTGGAGGGGAAGCTCAAGGTGAGAGAGTGCGTGTGGTAGTGGTGGTGCCATTATGAAAGGGACCCGTTAATCCCCACACTTTGTTTCCTGTCTGCCAACCAATTTTCCACCCATGTCAGCATTCTACCCCCAATTCCATGTGCCCTTATTTTGCCCACTAATCTCCTTTGTGGGACCTTATCACAAGTTTCAATCTTTATATTTTCACAATAGTATTTCTGTTCCGTTGACGGACGCAGTTAACGCGTTAAAATGAACGGATCGACAGACAGCTCTGATTTCAATTGCTATTTATTTTACTCTTCCCACATTTACATTCCCCATGGTTTTATTGACTGGAGAGCACGCAACGAAAGGGTTTCACAGTACGTCGGTACATGTGACAATAAACTAAACTAAACCAAACTATTTCCGCGCTCACAGGGGTTTTGCGACGTGAAATTTGGGGATTAAAATAGGAGACCCGCTCCTTTCACCGGTCCCGGCAGCCGACTCTTTTACACACCCGGAGAGGAACCGCCGCAGATACCCAGCCACTGGTTTGGTCCCCAAGGCCCGAAGAAAGGATAAAGTTTCTCCGTGAATTTATTCCCAGTGAAGGTGTGGAGATGGGACATGGTGTCCGCGTCGTAAAATGAAACTGTCCCGGACTCGTAACTGAGATAAACTCCCACCCTCCCGGGGATGGGACGGGCGCGGAGACGGGATGGAGGGGAGGTGACTGAATCAAAGTTGTCACCATCCCGCCTAATCCTCCAGACTCCAGTCTCCGGGGTCAGTTTCACCCCTTTCTTCCTCTCCACAGACTCTGCGGCGACTCCCAGACTCCAGCCCCGACTCCCCGCCACCTCCACCTCCCAGTAATGTCTCCCTGATGTGAATCCCTCCGATCCCAGCACACACGCCCGGACTGTAAACCTCTTCCCGGTGTCAGGAAGACTCCTCCGGGTCCCCGTCAGTCTCACACTCTTCCGATCCTCAGACACTTCGAGCCCCGGATGCGCTGTTTCCTCGTCCAGAGTGACGGAGACTGGGGGGAGAAGCAGAGAATCAGAGAGTCCCCGGGGGTCGGGGGGGAGACTCGGGCAGCGCGGCCCCGGGACCGGGGGAGAAGCTGCTCGGCCTCAGGCACAGGCGGGCGGACAACTGAATTAATTCTCGGGGTTCCCCCCCACCCCCCTCCTCAACAACATCGGACGGACAACAGTTATCATTACCGGAGTTGGGGACTTTCTCGGATTATTGGAAACGGGATGGGGCAGGGCGTGCGGCCAGGGACAACGAGTAAAGAAAGTGCGTGAACGATTGCGGGTGGGGATGGAGAAATAAGGCGGGTATTCCCATACCTTGCCAGTAGATGGCGAGGGAGAGTTAGATTGGAGGATGAGGAGGTAGACAAAAAACTGGAGAATCTCAGCGGTGAGGCTGCATCTATGGAGCGAAGGAAATAGGCAACGTTTCGGGTCAAAACCCTTCTTCAGGAGACAGGTGTGAGTGGCAATTAGAGGTGGTTAAAGAAGAGGTTGAGACGTGGGGTGGAGTTGCCGTGATCATACAGAACGGGAGTGGACTATAACTGATTTTGTGAGTGGTCGGCGAGACAGAGGGAGGGGTGGCTTGGACCATCGAAGGAAGCATAGGTTGAATAATTAAGAGTTAAGTAGAATGTGTGGAGACTTGGGGTTGTAAGGCCACTAGAAGTGAAGGGATTCAGTGTGGATTTGATGGGTGTGTACAACCAAGTACACACTGGTTTCATTGTGAACCAATATATGAAATTCAATGAGGGACCAGACAATGGGCCGCATGTAAGGCTGGTCCCGAAAGCGAAGGTAGGTGGTTTCCGAGCGAGCTGGTAAAATTGATCCCAAATTGGCTTGCTGCTTTGAGGGAGAAGGTAACGGTGGAAGGATGATTGTTCTGCTTGGAGGTCTGGTGACTGGTGCAGAGATCGGGCTGCAACCGTTGCTATTTATTAAAATATTTTCATGGCTTCGATCTGGATGTAAGAGTTGTGCCTAGAACATTTCTGGAGAACGGGAAATGTTGTGGATAGCGATGAAAGTGATCAGATTCTGCAGCAGGATATAAGATAGATCATCGAACACTTCTTCTAATGCAAGGATATCAAATCTGGAGGGTGTGGGTTTAACACGAGAAGATAGAGTTTTAAAGTGGATCTGAGTGGTCAGTTTTCTTCACATAGATAGTGGTTGATACCAGGAATATTTTGCCAGAGGAGATGGTGGAATTGGATGTAATCACAACATTGGCGTTGTGATTTAACAGACGAGGTGTGGAATAATACGGTTCTAATGTGGGCAAATGGCATTAGAGTGGCTGGGAATAAGGTGGACATGGACGTGATGGGCCAAAGGGCCTGACTCTGTTATGTACAACCATGGCTCTCTGGCTCCAAGAGCACTGAATGACTGATTATCCACAGTCACCGGTGCAGGGAATTCCAAAGGTTGCCCAGTCTCTGCGTGCAGTAAAGTCTGCTCATCTCTGTCCGAAATGGTCCAGCCCACATTCTGCGAGTGTTTCCGCTGACTCCAGACCCCTCAGACAGGACAAACATCGTCCCTGCATCCAGCCCACTGAGCCGTGTAAGGACTTTGTGTTTCACTGAGATCTGCATGTATAAAATCACAGGAGGAATAGATCGTGTAGATTCGCAGTCTCTTGATCAGAGTAGGTAAATCGAGGACATCGGTTTGAGGTGAAGGGGGAAAGATTTAATAGGAGGGAATAGTAAAAAATTGGAAAAAGCCATGGTTTTCAAGGGAAATTGGACACGGTTCGGAAAAAGAGCGAGATCTACAATAATTATAGGCAGCATGGAGTAAATGGGGTGCTTGAGGAGTATAAAGAATGTAAAAAGAATCTTAAAGAAATTAGAAAACCTAAAAGAAGATATGAGGTTGCTTTGGCAAGTAAGGTGAAAGTAAATCCAAAGGGTTACTACAGCTATATTAATAGCAAAAGGATAACGAGGGATAAAATTGGTCCATTAGAGAGACAGAGTGGACAGCTATCTGCAGAGCCAAAAGAGATGGGGGAGATATTGAACAATTTCTTTTCTTCGGTATTCACCAAGGAGAAGGATATTGAATTATGTGAGGTAAGGGAAACAAGTAGGGTAGCTATGGATACTATGAGATTCAAAGAAAAAGAAGTACTGACACTTTTGAAAATATAAAAGTGGATAAGTCTCCAGGTCCTGACAGGATATTCCCTAGGATATTGAGGGAAGTTAGTGTAGAAATAGCCGGGGCTATGACAGAAATATTTCAAATGTCATTAGAAACGGGAATAGTGCCCGAGGATTGGCGTACTGTGCATGTTGTTCCATTGTTTAAAAAGAGTAAACCTAGCAATTATAGACCTGTTAGTTTGACTTCAGTGGTGGGCAAATTAATGGAAAAGATACTTAGAGATAATATATATATAAGCATCTGGATAAACAGGGTCTGATTAGGAACAGTCAACATGGATTTGTGCTGGAAGGTCATGTTTGACTAATCTTGATTTTTTTGAAGAGGTTACTAGGGAAATTGGTGAGAGTAAAGCAGTGGATGTTGTCTATATGGACTTTAGTAAGGCCTTTGACAAGGTTCCTCATGAAAGGTTGGTTAAGAAGGTACAATTGTTGGGTATTAATGGTGGAGTAGCAAGATGGATTCAACAGTGGCTGAATGGGAGATGCCAGAGAGTAATGGTGGATGGCTGTTTGTCAGGTTGGAGGCAGGTGACTGTTGGGGTGCCTCAGGGATCTGTGTTGGGTCCACTGTTGTTTGTCATGTACATCAATGATCTGGATGATGGTGTGGTAAATTGGATTAGTAAGTATGCAGATGATACTAAGATAGGTGGTGTTGTAGATAATGAAGTAGATTTCCAAAGTCTACAGAGAGATTTAGGCCATTTGGAAGAATGGGCTGAAAGATGGCAGATGGAGTTTAATGCTGATAAGTGTGAGGTGCTACGTCTTGGCAGGACAAATCAAAATAGGACGTACATGGTAAATGGTAGCGAATTGAGGAATGCAGTTGAACAGAGGGAACTAGGAATAACTGTGCATAGTTCCCTGAAGGTGGAATCTCATGTAGATAGGGTGGTAAAGAAAGATTTTGGTATGCTAGCCTTTATAAATCAGAGCATTGAGTATAGAAGCTGGGATGTAATGTTAAAATTGTACAAGGCATTGGTGAGACCAATTCCGGAGTATGGTGTACAATTTTGGTCGCCCAATTGTAGGAAGGATGTCAACAAAATAGAGAGAATACAGAGGTGATTTACTAGAATGTTGCCTGGGTTTCAGCAACTAAGTTACATAGAAAGGTTGAATAAGTTAGGTCTTTATTCTTTGGAGCGCAGAAGGTTAAGGGGGGACTTGATAGAAGTCTTTAAAATGATGAGAGGGATAGACAGAGTTGACGTGGATAAGCTTTTCCCATTGAGAGTATTGAAGATTCAAACAAGAGGGCATGGCTTCAGAATTAAGGGACAGAAGTTTAGGGGTAACATGAGGGGGAACTTCTTTACTCAGAGAGTGGTAGCTGTGTGGAATGAGCTTCCAGTGGAAGTGGTGGAGGCAGGTTCGTTTTTATCATTTCAAAATAAATTGGATAGGTATATGGATGGGAAAGGAATGGAGGGTTATGGTCTGAGTGAAGGTAGATGGGACTAGGGGAAAATAAGTGTTCGGCACGGACTTGTAGGACCGAGATGGCCTGTTTCCGTGCTGTGATTGTTATATGGTTATAGGAGGGGTTTCATTTTCACACAAAGGGTGGTGGGAGCAAGCTGCCACAGGAGGTCTTTGAGGCAGGGACTATTCCAACATTTAGGAAACATTTAGACAGGTACGTGGATTGGACAGGTTTGGAGGGATGCGGGACATACGCGGGCAGGTGGGACTAATATAGAACTGTTGGTCGGTGCGGCAAAGTTGGGCCGAGGGCCTGTTTCTATACTGTATCACTCTATGACTCTTTCTCCCATAATGCATGTGAACCCTCGAGTACACAGGTCCACGCAGTTTCATCCCACACAGCATATATAATCACGGGGAAAAAGTATTGTCAATCTTTGCCGCAATCCCTCTGTGTGGCATCTATCCTTTTTTTACGTACGCATGAGCACAAGAACACAAGAAAATAGGCCCCGCCGCTCGGGCCCGCCACTCCATTCAATGTGATCATGACTGGTTGGATCTTGCACCGATTCCTGTTCTGTGTGAGGTCACAATAATCTTGGCCAAAGGGGCGGAGGGACGGCAGATGGGATTTATTCACGTACAGGTGAGCTGATGCACTTTGCTGAGAGAATCCACGGCAGGACACACACACAGTAAATGGGGGAGCTTTACAGAACTAGGAGATTGCGGTGTGCTTCTGTTTCTGTGGTGCTTTGCTCTCTGACTCTGGGATGCTTTCCCCTCAAGTCCATTAATAGCATTAACTTCGCAACTAAGCATTCCATAAAAATGGCGTTAAAAAAAGAACAATGGAAAAGGTATTCTATTTACCTCGCTTGATGATATCAGATGCTTCTCTCAATGCCATGTTGAAAAAGGAGGGATCAAACTTTTCAATCGGCCACGCACCATCTACCACCAGCATTGGTTTGGCTTCATCACTAAACCTGCAAATGTTGAACAGCTGGTTATTAACTGAGCATTAGCAATTTTTAAGCTGTTCTATAATAACATACCGTGTTTCAGTCAAAAGCATGTCCTACCTGCTCTTGCGACCAGCTTCTTCCTGAAATAAATAAAACACAACTCAGTTAACTGAGATGGATCGTCATGAACCCGACAGCGGGTATTTCACCAAATTGCTACAAAAAACACTCTGATAATTCCCATTTCCCAACTCTTTCCCGTGTCACACAGACAGAAAGTGGATATTGTTGTCGAGACACCGAACACGGGGCAAAACGTTAGGAAGGTAGATTAAAATAACAGAGCATGTAACTTACGAGTAAGACCGGGAAGGTCGTGGGATATTAACTGGAAATGATATCAGAGATAATGGGATGGAATATTTTAAGTTAGTGGCGGGTTCAAATGGGTGGAGGGTATAAATAATATTAATACTTGTGGGGAGACCAAAAATTGAAGCTAGATTGGCCTTCAATAAAGTCCATTAGAAATGTAGTAAAGACAACGTGGAACTCACAGGACGCCATGGTCATTATTTGAGATAAATTTAAGTTGAAGTGGGATAAATACACGAGGATTCCTGGAAGTCGGTGCATTATTTCCGCATGTGGTGAGTAGTTGAGAGGGTTCTTGAAAGGAGCAGCAACATGGGGACAAGAAGATAGGCCGAATGGCATTTTGTTCTATGGTGAACATAGAGGGAAAATACAAGCGGTGCAAAGTACCCCAAGGTGATGGGAACCGGATACAGATGATAAACCTGATGTGTGAGTCACGTTCTAGATTCCATTGTGAATCCCCACAATGTGGTCAAAGCTGATCTAGCCCAGGACAGAACTTTTCCTCATTCCCTCACCCCCTTCGTTTTCAGTTCCCAGATTTTTCCAAAAAATATATTGCCCTCTAGTTTAAATACTTCCAACAAGTTAAGCCTCACAAAGACTCTGGCTTGGAGATGACCAGAGATCCACTGCTCTATTTCCAGCTGTGGACCGTAGGATCAGTTATAAGTAGGGAAAAGGGGAAGTACAACGGGATTGTTGGGTACTTGTTCATCTGTCAATGAAAGTAAGCATGCAGGTACAGCAGGCAGTGAAGAAAGGGAATGGCATGTTGGCCTTAGTAACAAGAGGAGTTGAGTATAGGAGCAAAGAGGTCGTTCTGCTGTTGTACAGGACCCTAGTGAGACCACACCTGGAGCATATGTAGTGTGCAGTTTTGCTGTCCAAATTTGAGGAAGGACATTCTTGCTATTGCGGGAGTGCAGCATAGGTTTACAAGGTTAATTCCTGGGATAGCGGGACTGTCATATGCTGAGAAAATGGAGCGGCTGGGCTTGTATGCTCTGGAGTTTAGAAGGATGAGAGGGTATCTTATTGAAAAATATAACATTATTAAGGGTTTGGGCACGCTGGAGGCAGGAAACATGATCCCGATGTTGGGGGAGTCCAGAACCAGGGGCCACAGTTTAAGAATAAGGGGTAAGCCATTTAGAACGTAGACGAGGAAACACGTTTTCACACAGAGTTGTGAGTCTGTCTCAGAGGGCGGTGGAGGCGGGTTCTCTGGATTCTTTCAAGAGAGCTAGATAGGGCTCTTAAAGATAGCGGAGTCAGGGGATATGGGGAGAAGTCAGGAATGAAGTACTGATTGTGGATGATCAGCCATGATCATTGGCGGTGCTGGCTCAAAGGGCCGAATGGCCTACTCCTGCACCTATTATCTATTGTCCATAGCATCATCCGTGATTGTTCTGAACTGCAAAGAATACAAACGTCACGTGCTTACCCACGACTGATAAAACAATGCTACGATCCCAGAAATTGCCTGGTGATTAAAGTTGTCCTGCGTCCAATGCCAGGACATCCTCTCTTCATTAAGGTCACCAGATCTATGTACATTGCTCCAGGTGTGGTCTCGCCAACACCATGAACAATTGAGAGAGAAAATCTCCCTATTTCTAAATTCCAAACCCTTTACGCAAAAGGTCAAAGTGCCAAAATCTGAAAGATTATATGGGAGGCCATTCCGTTTTGGCACAATATCAGCGCAGCGCTAGAATAGACGAAACATTGAACTATTACAGAATTACTGGTAAATGCAGAATTTATTTCAGAAATGTAACCCATCATTTTGTAAATGTACACATTCACTTCGCCTCACCTTCAGAAATATCATGTTGTCCTTGTGGTCTATCTGTCCCTGTAACATTAATAGTTCATCCTGAATGGAATTTAAATTCTCTTGAATCGCTTGAAGATTTGTCTCCATTATTTTGACAATCTTCTCTTCTTCTTCCCGAATATCTCCGAGTAAACGCTGCTCTTTCTCCGTGAGAATCTGGTGCAGTTCAGCAAACTGGGATATGGTCTGTGACTGACGGTTGAGTGACTCTTCCTGTCAGATGAAAGATGAGAATCAATATATTATGTCACTGCCGTGTTTCCTCAGGACATTTGGCTCGTCAATGTCGAGTTCTGGAATGCAGAATTAGGCCATTATGCACTGTATGTATCTGCACTAATCCCATTTACGAGCATTTCACTCGTAGGTTTCATTCCTTCGGCAATTCAAGAGGTTGTCTCGATAATTCTGAAAAATATGGTGAAAGGAATGTACAATCACATAATTCCCATTTCCCCAATTCAATTCCCTGCAAGCTGTTACATTTCATGTGTCCATTAACCTTCACTGGACAGAACCAGGTCACCAGAACTAGGAGAACTATGTTATCCCACTTTTTAAGAAAGACGGGAGAGAGAAAACAGGGAAGTACAGACCAGTCAGCCTGACATCGGTGGTGGGGAAGCTGCTGGAGTCTTTTTGCGTATGGCGTGCACAGCCAAAAGTTGTAGGACAACTTGTTCTATTTAATCTTATTTGATTGTGCATGCCAGGTTGATTGCATTTGTCGAAACGGCGTACCACATGAAGGTTGCAATGCTGGAGTCAATCATAAAAGAAGAAATAGCGGGACATTTGGATAGCAGTAACAGGATCCGTCTGAGTCAGAATGGATTTACGGAGGGGAAATTATGCTTGACTAATCTTCTGGATTGTTTTGAGAATGTAACTAGGAAAATGGACAAGGGAGAGCCAGTGGATAGAGTGTACCTGGACTTTCACAAAGCATTTGATAAGGTCCCACATGGGAGATTGGCAGGCAAAATTAGGGCACATGGTATTGGGCGTAGAGTGCTGACATGGATAGAAAAAATCGTTGGCAGACAGGAAACTAATAGTAGGGATTAACGGGTCCCTTTCAGAATGGCAGGCAGTGACTAGTGGGGTACCGCAAAGCTGGGTGCTGGAACCGCAGCTATTCACAATATACATCAATGATTTAGATGAAGCGAATCAAAGTAACATTAGCAAATTTGCAGATGAAGCAAAGCTGGGTGGCAGTGTGAACTGTGAGGAGGATGCTAGGAGAATGCAGGATGACTTGGACAGGTTGGGTGAGTGGGCAGATGCATTGCAGATGCAATTTAATGTGGATAAATTTGAGGTTACCTGAAGCCTCGGCCTCAGGTTTAACAGCATCCCGAGAAGACATCTCAAAGAAGAAGTAAAAGACTGAGATGGAAGAATTAAAAACGTTTCTTAAGGAGGAACTTAAAAATCTTAGACAGAACTTTAAAGAGGAGCTGACATCTTTTAAAAAAAGAAATTAAAGAACAAATTAAAGAAGATGTTACAGAGATTGTACACGAAGTCCTTGAAGACTGGAAATTAGATATGGAAAGAAATTTGACTCAAAATGTTGAAGAAGTAAATGAAAAACTGAATATGATGGAATCCATATTTGATTCTAAACTTGAACCTATCTTCCAGACATTAAACCAACACCACAAGATTGTAAAAGAACTTGAGGAATTTGCTGAGACAAGCACCGCAACTACAAAACAACTCATCACTGAGAACCAACGCCTATCAAAGTTATTGCGTCAAATAACCGAAAAATGTACAGACTTGGAGGGACGACAGAGGCTTCAGAACTTAAGAATCGTGGGCATCCAGGAAGGCAGAGAGGGGACTCGTGACCCCCGTGAATTTGCTGCAGATGTACTGAAACCAATTTTGAACCTGGACCAGGCGCCATTACTTGCCCGAGCGCACAGAGTGCCGAGACGTCCCCCAAAGGTGGGCGACCCTCCAAGAATAATGATAGTAAAGGTCCAATATGACCATGTATTGGATGACATGATGAGGAAAATTGTCAAAAGCAGAAATCTTGTATATGAAGGAGACAAGATTAGCGTATTCAGAGATTATCCTGTGGAAGTTGCTAAGAAAAGAGCATTGTTCACAGAAACAAGAAGAATACTGAAGAACATAAAGAATTTGAGATATGGACTCTTTTACCCCGCAACACTAAGAGTTAGTTACGAAAATAAGGAATACTTCTTCATCAAGCACACAGAAGCATTTGAATTTGCCAAGAACATCGAGGACAAGATCGAAGATTGAAAAATATTCAACACTCAACACCTACCTGGATACTGCTATCTCGCAGAGAAGATATGGAACTCTAAACTCTAAACTTTAAACCATTATATTTAAGAGTTGTCTAAAATTCGCAATAAGATTTGGGTAAATATCCTGCAACGGATCTATAATACTTACATTTTAGTACTAACTTCTAACAACTTCTAACAACTATTAATAATCATGAATACTAACTAACACTAATTATTGATAATTAGATTATTTAGATTATTTAAGAATTAACTAAAAGTATGAAACATAAGTAAAGTGTGATACAGATATTTTACAATGAAAAATGTATGGTGGCTCTCTCTCTGATGTTTTTGTTTTTGATTATTCTTTTATAAATGTTTATATTATACAAAACTAACATTTCAATTTGAGACTACTAATTATATCATTAATGGAATATAATCATTATTTCTTTCCCCCCCCCCCCACAAATTGTTTACATCGAATTGGAAACTTTCCTTTCAAGGAAAGTACGGAGCTAGTATTTTTATTAACCAAGAGCTACGGAAGTCCATAGATGCTTAGCCACATTAGGGTGGCTATCACTAACTGCACTAATTGTAGTTGTAGTTGCTTTTTCTTTTTACTTTCCACACTTTACTAATCCAATTTGCTATTACTTTTTTTATTTTATATCATATTATATTTTGTATTTGGAATGGAATTGCATATTTTACTTAAGGAGATATGTTCGGATGGAAAACAGACGTGACCTAAAATTCATCTACCTGATGTTCGAGTATAAGGTAGGGTTGAGTGTGCTGAATCAACTGCTCTAACCACTTAATCACAAGATGCAAGACATGAATATAAAAATTGGGGGTGAGGGAATTAAATTCTGTAGTTGGAATGTTAAGGGAATTAATGAACCTATCAAGAAAGGCAAAGTGTTAGCCCATTTAAAATCATTGAAAACAGATATAATATTTCTCCAGGTGACACACCTTAAAAAGGAAGCACAACACAAATTGAAAGCAAAATGGATTGCTAAAGCGTACCACTCTTCATTCTCACATAAATCTAGAGGTGTTGCAATATTAATTCGTAAAGGTATACCCTTTAAACATATATCAACGATAGAAGACACTGAAGGCAGATATATTGTAATAATAGGGGATTTATACTTAAAAAAGGTGACTCTCCTCAATGTGTATGGACCAAATTTTGATAGCCCACTGTTTTTTAAGAGAATTCTTAACAATATCCCGGAATGTACACAACAAAACTTAATAATCGGTGGAGATTTAAATTGCACAATGGATGCCTGTTTGGATAGATCATCAACTCAAAGATAACTAAAATCTCGATCAAGTGAATTTTTAAACTCATACATTAATACTACTAATATTAAGGACGTTTGGAGAATTGAAAATCCATCGGGCCGAGAATATTCATTTTACTCACCAGTACATAAAACTTACTCAAGGATAGACTATTTTTTAGTAGATTCAAAACTAATCCCATTTACCTATAACTCGCAATATCATAACATCATAATCTCAGACCACGCTCCACTAACATTTATGATCAAACTAAACGGAATGGTAGAGACACAGTCACAATGGAGATTTAATCCCCAAATCTTAAAAGATAAGTTATGTAATGAATACCTAGTAAAACCGATTAAAATGTATTTTGAGGCTAACGATAGCCCTGAAATCTCTGCTTTCCTTCTTTGGGAAACATTTAAAGCATTTGTACGTGGAGCATTAATTTCTTCCCAATCATTTTTTAATAAAGAGAATAGGGCCAAACAACAGAAACTGGAAATGGAAATAAAGCAATTAGACACAGAAAATGCAGCAGCACCATCCACGATAAAACACAATAAAATTGCAGTACTGAAATACAAACTAAACAAGATATATTCAGACCAAGTTATAAAACTTTATCAACATACAAAACAATTAAGTTTTGAATTTGGTGATAAACCACAAAAACTTCTAGCACGTCAACTTCGAAAATTGGATGGGGAAAAAACAATATACAAAATTAGAACAGACAAGGGAGAAACATTAACACTGCCTAAAGATATTAATGATAGATTTCTACAATACTACCAAAAATTGTATTCATCTAAAATAACAGAACAATCAACGGGAATGGAAACATTTTTACAGAATTGTAAGTTTGCGGGTCTAGATCAGAAAGAGAGAGAATTACTAGGGGCTGAAATTACGATAAAAGACATCGAAGAGGCAATCAAATCTTTAAAAAACGGAAAGGCTGCAGGTCTAAATTCTGAATTTTATTAAAAAAATTATGATTTGCTTTCCCCACGCCTACAGACAATGTACAAATACGCCTACACTCAACAGAAACTCCCAGAAACTCTAAATTAATCTACAATCATACTCATACCAAAAACGGACAAGGATCTTGAAGACGCAGGTTCATACAGAGCTATATCCCTCTTAAATACTGATCAGAAAATATTAACTAAAATTGTATCTAATAGATTGAGCTTAGTAATCAGTAAATGAATACATCCCGACCAAACAGGGTTTATACCAAAACGTTATTCATTTTATAATCTGAGAAGATTATTTAATATTATATACTCCAATAGAATTCCTAATGCAGATCTAGCAATTATTTCGTTAGATGCTGAAAAATCATTTGACCAGGTAGAATGGCCATATTTATTCTCGGTGATGGAAAAATTTAAACTAGGAGACAAGTACTATACATGGGTTAAATTGTTATATTCTAATCCAACAGCCAGAATATTAACAAACAAAATGTTATCAACTAAATTTAATCTCTCTAGAGGCTGTAGACAAGGATGTTCACTGTCCCCACTATTATTTGCTCTTGCAATCGAACCCCTAGCAGAAACCGTCAGAAACCATCCAGGAATATATGGATACAATACTAGAGACACAAGGAATAACATTTCCTTATATGCAGATGATGTACTAATATATATTACAAAGTTAGAAACTAGTATTCCAAACTTATTAAATCTAATAACTCAATTTGGTCAGTTTTCGGGATATAGAATTAATTGGAATAAAAGTGAAATCATGCCAATAACAAAATTCATTTTACATACAATACAACAATCCCCTTTTAAAATAGTTAAAGATAAATTTAAATACTTAGGAATCTATGTAACTAAGACATATACCTCTTTATTTAAACTAAATTTCCCACCCTTACTGAATAAACTACATAAGGATATTCAATACTGGAAAACACTCCCCATTTCTATGCTTGGGAGAATTAATGCTATAAAAATGATTTTTTTACCGCAACTGCTGTACCTATTTCAATTAATTCCGATATATATTCCAAAAACTTTTTTCAAAAAAGTCGACTCCATTGTTACAAATTTTGTCTGGGATTATAAGAATCATAGAATAAGTAAAAAACATTTATGTAAGTCAAAGATAAATGGAGGTTTGGCTTTGCCAAATTTCTTATTTTATTTTTGGGCAGTCCATATTAAAAACATGAATTTCTGACTGGAAGAAATGGATCGACAACCAGATTGGTTAATGATGGAAAAGGAAGACTGTCTACCTTTTGAAATAGGTCCGATCATATTTGCCCCCACAAAACTGCACAAAAAAACCTATAAAGAAAACCCCATAATACATAGTGGAATACGAATTTGGAAACAAATAAAAAAAGATTTAAAATTGAATAATATACCACTATGCCTTCCCATTGTAAATAATCCTTCATTCAAATCATCCTTATGGACAAAGGTTTCACACAATGGAAAAATTATGGAATCACAAATATTGGACATCATTATGGGAAAGGCACTTTTCTTTCATTTCAAGAGTTACAACTGAATTATGGACTGCACTCAAATAATTTCTTCAGATATCTACAAATTAGAGATTATGTTAAATCTAATACACAAGTCTACAGGAGTAGGGAATCAGAAATTCTTGATGAATGTTTGAACAGGCATCCTAATACTGAAAAACTAATAGCTTATATTTATAACACCCTACTAAACAACGAGGTACCACCGACCGAACCATATAGATACAAATGGGAAAATGAAATAGGTCACCCTATAACGAAAGATATGTGGGACGAAAGTTTACAACAAATAGATCAATGTTCATTAAATGCCAGACATACTTTAATACAATTCAAGGTCTTACATAGACTACACTACTCTAAAATAAAACTAAATAGAATCTTCCCACAAATCTCTCCTATTTGTGATAAATGTCTACATCTTGAGGCTAATTTAACACATACGTTTGCAAACTGTATAAAACTTAAACATTTCTGGACTGATATTTTTGAAATAACTTCAGAAGTTATTAATACAAAACTGGACCCAGACACAAAATTAATAATACTTGGAATATCAGAACAAAGTTTAACACTCACAACAAACCAAAGAAATTTCCTCGACTACAGTATAATAATCGGAAAAAAATTAATATTAAAATTTTGGAAAGGTCCTACAACCCCCACAATTAATATGTGGATTACGGAAATGTCGGAGACCCTATACTTAGAAAGAATTAGACTTGTCTTAATGGAAAAACAAGATATTTTCGATAAAATCTGGTCTAAATTCATTAACTATCTGAAGGGATAGATTGGCACAGCACGAGGACCCAACTGAAACTTGAACTCAGGACCAGATGAAAAGCTATACTTTATAATCTACGAACCTATCTCCATTGACGTATTACAGGTAACCCATTCCGCCTCCTTTGTTTTTCTGTGTTTTTTTATTTATTTTTTATTTGTAACTTTCTAACCTCTTTTTCTCTCTTTTTCTATAAAAAATAAAAACACTAGAAGCAGAAGTAATTGATAATTGAAAATTTTAATAATGTATGACTGATGTATATGAAAAGTCTTTTTACTATAGTATGTAACTATACTTTATAATATGTCTACTTCTAATAAAAATATTAAAAAAAAAAAAAAAAGTTACCCACTTTGGTAACAAAAACATGAAGGCAGATTATTACCTAAATGGTGTCAATTTGGGAAAAGGGGAAGTATAACGGGATCTGGGGGTCCCTGTTCATCAGCTAATGAAAGTAAGCATGCAGGTACAGCAGGCATGAAGAAAGCGAATGACATGTTGGCCTTCATAACGATAGGATTTGAGTATAGGAGCAGAGAAGTCCTTCTGTAGTTGTACAGGGCCCTGGTGAGACCGCACCTGGAGCATTGTGTGCAGTTTTGGTCTCCACATTCCAGGAAGGACATTCTTGCTATTGAGAAAGTGCAGCGTAGGTTCACAAGGTTAATTCTCGGGATGGTGGGACTGTCATATGTTAAGTGAATGGAGCGGCTGGGCTTGTACACTCTGGAGTTTAGAAGGAAGAGAGGGTATCTTATTGAAACACATAATATTATTAAAGGTTTGGACAGGCTAGAGGCAGGAAACAAATTCCCAATGTTGGGGGATTCCAGAACCAGAGGCCAGTTTAAGAATAAAGGGCCAAGTCATTTAGAACAGAGATGAAGAAAGACTTTTTCACACAGAGTGTTGTTAGTCTGTGGAATTCGCTGCATCAGCGGTGGAGGCCGGTTCTCTGGATATTTTAAGAGCTAGAAAGGGCTCTTAAAGATAGCGGAGTCAGGGGATATGGGCAGGAACGTTAGAAATATAGAAAATAGGTGCAGGAGGAGGCCATTCGGCCCTTCGAGCTAGTACCGCTATTCATTGTGATCATGGCTGATCGTCCCCCATCAATAACCTGTGCCTGCCTTCTCCCCATATCCCTTGATTCCACTAGCCCCCTAGAGCTCTATCTAACTCTCACTTAAATCCATCCAATGACTTGGCCTCCACTGCCCTCTGTGGCAGGGACTTCCATAAATTCACAACTCTCTGGGTGAAAATGTTTTTTCTCACCTCAGTCTTAACTGACCTCCCCTTTATTCTAGGACTGGCCCCTGGTTCTGGACTCGCCCAACATTGGGAACATTTTTCCTGCATCTAGCTTGACCAGTCCTTTTATAATTTTATATGTTTCTACAAGATCCCCCTCATCCTTCTAAACTCCAGTGAATAGAAGCCTAGTCTTTTCAATCTTTCCTCATATGACAGTCCCGCCATCCCAGGGATCAATCTCGTGAACCTACGCTGCACTGCCTCAATCACAAGGATGTCCTTCCTCAAATTAAGAGACCAAAACTGTACACAATACTCCAGATGTGGTCTCACCAGAGCCCTATACAACTGCAGAAGAACCTCTCTACTCCTATACTGAAATGCTCTTGTTATGAAGGCCAACTTTCCATTAGCTTTCTTCACTGCCTGCTGTACCTGCACGCCAACTTTCAGTGACTGGTGTACAAGGACACCCAGGACTCGCTGTACATCCCCCTTACCTAACCTAACCCGATTGAGATAATGATCTTCCCCCTTGTTTTTGCCGCCAAAGTGGATAACCTCACATTTATCAATATTATACTGCATCTGCCACGCATCTGCCCACTCACTCAATCTGTCTAGGTCACCATGGAACCTCCTAACATCCTCTCCACAGTTCACACTGCCACCCAGCTTTGTGTCATCCGCAAACTTGCTAGTGTTGCTCCTAATTCCCTCTTCCAAATCATTAATATATATGGTAAACAGTTGCGGCCCCAACACCGAGCCTTGCGGCATTCCACCCGCCACTGCCTGCCATTCTGAAAAGGACCCGTTCACTCCTACTATTTGCTTCCGGTCTGCCAACCAATTTTCTATCCATGTCAACACCCTACCCCCAATACCATGTGCTCTAATTTTAGTCACCAGTCTCCTGTGCGGGACCTTATCAAAGGTTTTCTGAAAGTCTAGATACACTACATCCACTGGCATCCCTTCATCGATTTTACTTGTCACATCCTCAAAAAATTCCAGAAGATTAGTCAAACATGATTTCCCTTTCATAAATCCATGTTGACTTGGACTAATCCTTTTACTGTTATCCAAATGCCCCATTATTACCTCTTTAATAATTGACTCCAGCATCTTTCCCACCACCAAAGTCAGACTAACTGGTCTGTAATTCTCCGTTTTCTCTCTCGCTCCT
The DNA here is from genome assembly GCF_010909765.2 of Amblyraja radiata. Lineage (NCBI taxonomy): Eukaryota > Metazoa > Chordata > Chondrichthyes > Rajiformes > Rajidae > Amblyraja > Amblyraja radiata. The sequence continues at coordinate 10,383,048 of NC_045991.1, forward strand.
TTCTTGAAAAGTGGGATAACCTTAGCTATCCTCCACTCCACCGGAACTGATCTTGAATCTATTGAATATTGGAAAATGATCACCAATGCGTCCACTATTTCTAGAGCTACCTCCCTGAGGACCCTGGGATCCAGACCATCAGGCCCAGGGGATTTATCATCCTTCAGTCCCATTAGCCTACCCAATACTATTTCTCGCCTAATGAAAAATTATTTCAGTTCCTCTACCCCCTTAGATCCTCTGTCCTCCAGTACATCTGGGAGATTGTTTATGTCTTCCTTAGTGAAGGCAGATCCGAAGTACCTATTCAACTCTTCTGCCATTTCCTTGTTGCCCATAATAATTTCTCCCGTGTCTGCCTTCAAGGGACCCACGTTTGACTTTGCTACTCTTTTTCCCTTAATATATCTAAAGAAGCTTTTACTGTCATTCTTTATATTCCTGGCCAGCTTCCCCTCGTACTTCATCTTTTCAGCCCGTATTGCCCGTTTTGTTTCCTTCTGTTGTCCTATGAAAGTTTCCCAATCCTCTGGCTTACGGCCACTCTTTGCTGTGTTATACATCTTTTCTTTAATTTTATTCTACCCTTAACTTCTCTTGTCAGCCACGGTTGCCTCCTACTCCCCTTAGGATCTTTCTTCCTTATTGGAATGAAATGATCCTTCGTCTTCCAGATTATGCCGTGAAATCCCTGCCATTGCTGTTCTACCGTCATTCCTGCTAGGATCCCTTTCAAGTCTACATTGGCCAACTCCCCTCACATGCCCTCATGGTCCCCTTTGTTCAACTGCATCACTGACACTTCCGATTTAACGTTCTCCTTCTCAAATTGCAGATTAAAACTAATCATATTATGATCACTACCTCCAAGCAGTTCCTTTACCTCGAGTTATCTTATCATATCTGGATCATCATTGGACAACACTAAATCCAGAATTGCCATTTCGCTGGTCGGCTCCATTACCAGCTGCTCTCAGAATCCATCTCGATTATGGATGATCAGCCATGATCACATTGAATGGCGGTGCTGGCTCGAATGGCCGAATGGCCTTCTCCTGTACCGATTGTCTGTTATCTATTGAGACAGCAGAATGACAGACTTCATAGTCATACAGCAAGGGGTGTTAGATACCGACCAAGACGCCCCATCTGCGGTATTTCCATGTCCGCATTTGCCCAGATAGTTCGAGAACTTTTCTCTCACGAATTTGTTCAAATATATTTGAAATGTTGTTATGGTACCTGACTCAAGTACCTCATCTGGTAGCTCGTTCCATATACCCACTACCATATGTGTGAAAAAAGGTTGCCCTTCAGGTTCGTATTGAAGCTTTTGCCGCTCACATTAAACCTATGCCATTGCATTTTCGACACCCCTATTCAGGGTATCAGTCTGCACACACCATCATTATCATGTACACATCCATATGGTCACCTCCCTGAATCATACGCTCCAAGGAATAAAGTCCTTGCCTGCCGAACCTCAGGCCCTCGACTCCTGAGGGGTAGAGGGCTGCGCTATTTTCTACACGCATCGCGCGGATCAAATCTGCACAAGATCTGCAAATCGAAACTGGAAAGCCTCACCTGAACATTAGAAATTCCCAATTTCTGTCGCTGCTCCATTTGCTTGATTTCTGATTTCTTTTCTGTGAGAGATTCGATGGAAGATTTAACCTGATCCTGATCAGAGAATAAAAATGTCAGACAATAAAGAAGGAAGTAAACAATCATGTGATCAAAATCGGTTTGCTTTTACCTTGTAGGTTTCAACAGCTTCTTTAACCGGCATGAAGCTGTGAGACTTGTGTTCTCGCCCAGCTGCACAAATCACACAGATCAGCTTCTTGTCCGTTTCACAAAACAGCTTCAGTTCTTCCTGATGTTCCTCGCACTGAAGTTTACTTTCCTTCTCTGTCCGATTCAGGCTCAGTGTTCGAGCTTTCTCAGACAGTCCAACCAAGGCCCGGTTCACCCTGAGGGTGCGGTCTGTAAACTCCTCTCTACATTCCGGGCAGGAGTTTCTCCCCTCCCTGTCCCAACTCTGTGTGATACAGGAGCGGCAGAAGTTGTGCCCACACTCCAGTGCCACCGGATCGGTGAAGAAATCCAGGCAGATGGGACAAACTGCTTCCTCGGTCCAACTCTCGACCGGGTCTTTCGCAGCCATTTTAATCCTCCACTTCCTGGTTCAAAGTCTTTCCCACTGCGCGCGCTGCGGTCTCGGGGAATGAATGTGATTTGGCTGCAAGTGTTCAGTGTTCGGTGTCCTGGCCGCTCCCAACTAATCTCACTCGAGGGAGGGATCAGTTAGACATTAAACCGGCCTGAATAGACGAAAGCGGAGAGATTGCCTTGGGATTGTCTAAGGCAGGACAGAAAGGGACAGGGACCAGCGCTAAGGAGGTGTAACTGAGGAGTCGTTGCTCCTGTTGGAAAGTGGAACCCGCCGCCCGCATCTCCCTTCACAGCCCGGGATCAGGATGGAAGTAGACATATTTTAATCCACATCAATACACTCGTCTCTGACGCTCCAGTCTTCAGGCGCATCTATATTTGGAGAAACCGTGCATCATTTCATATTATGGATGGTCACTTTGGAGTAACATGTTCAGCTTTGTTCACTCTGCTGTGGATACTTTGGAAAGGGAGTAGACAATATTTATGTGGATGTTGCCTGGGCACTAGAGGGGGCAGACAAGGCCCTTATTCCTTGGAGCGCAGGTGGATGAGGGGTGATAGAGGTGTGTAAGATCGTGTGCGGACGTGGCGCCGACGGACGAGAGGCCGAAGCAAAGAAGTCGAAGCCAAAGAACCGAATGGGAACGAGGCCTAAACGCCAATCAACGGGAAGAGTCCGAAGACGAAACTCCTACTAACCGAAAGGGCGGGACGCCTAAATGCAAACTAACCGAAAGGGCGGGACGCCTAAAAGCCAACGAACCGAAAAGCTGCATCGCCTAAAATCAAACTTACTGAATGCCCGCTCTGTCGATACGCCACCTACCCGAAAGGTGGCGTCGCCTACAAGCCAAAGGACCGACTGCCGCTCAACAGAAAGTCCAATAACGGACATCAAATCACTGTGAAGGCATGAACATTGTCCCAAACCTCCGCTCCACCCGACCCGCAGCCCACGGAGGGTGGCCGTGGGAGAGTGAGGGCTGTCCCGTGCGATGCGCACATTCGGCCGCTTTCAACTTGGTGCTTGGATTCAGATTGCCCAGTCACCTATGGCTTGTGTGGGAAAAGGAACTCCGCGCTCCCGTCTCCCCCCTCTCTTTCCCTTCTCTCTCTCCTTTCTTCTCTCTCTCCTCCTCTCTATCCACTCTTCTCTCTCTCCTCCTCTCCCCCCCCCCCCTGCCTCTCTCTCCCTTCTCCCCCACCCCCCTCTCTCTCCCATTCTCTGCCCATTCTCTCTCTCCTCCGTCTCCACCCGCGGGAGCGTCCCACAGTCACTGACCGCGATGCACCACCATCGGACCCCAACCCCTTCACCAGGCTGAGTCACCCCCACCGCGGGGACAGACGGTTTATTTATTACCGTCGCGGTGTTTGCGGAACGCACCCAAGCTCCCACGCACATAACAGTCAGCATCTCTGGAGAGAAGGAATGGGTGAAGTTTCAGGTCGAGACCTTTCAGACGCACTCTGTAGAATGGTCTCGGCACGAAACGTCACCCATTCCTCTCTCCAGAGATCCTGCCTGGTTTGTGCGTGGGAGCATGGGTGCGTTCCGCAAACACCGAGACGGTAATAAATAAACCGCCTGTCCCCGTGGCCGGGGTGAGGAAGGGAGAGAGAGGAGGAGAGAGACGGGAGATGGAGAAGGGAGAGAGAGAGGGGGCGAGAGAGAAGAGGGGAGAGAGAAAGAGACGGGAGCGTGGAGTTCCTTTTCTCACACAAGCCATAGGTGACTGGGCAATCTGAACCCAAGCACCAAGTTGAAAGCGGCCTAAGGTGTGCATCGCACGGGACAGCCCTCACTCTCCCACGGCCACCCTCCGTGGGCTGCGGGTCGGGTGGAGCGGAGGTTTGGGACAATGTTCATGTCTTCACAGTGATGTGATGGACGCGGGGGTCTGGACCAATCGCTGACAAGTCCCGCCCCCCGGCAACGTCATGTCTATTATTGGACGTTTCTGTTGAGCGGCAGTCCGTCCTTTGGCTTGTAGGCGACGCCGCCTTTCGGCTAGGTGACGTTTCGACAGAGCGGCCATTCGGTAAATCTGATTTTAGGCGACGCAGCTTTTCGTTTCGTTGGCTTTTAGGCGTCCCGCCCTTTCGGTTAGTTTGCATTTAGGCGTCCCATCCTTTCGGTTTGTAGGCGTTTCGTCTACGGATTTTCGGTTTATTATCGTTTCTGCCTCGTTTCCATTCGGTTCTTTGGCTTCTACTTCTTTGCTTCTTTGGTTCGGCTTCTTGTCTGTCGGCGCCACTGGTGCGTGTAAGATCATGACGGGAATAATTCCGGTTTTAAACATGGTTATTAACTCAAGGGCCGCAATCCAATAGGAACTGGTGAACTCGGAGAATCAACTGAAGGTTGGGGTGCGGTGATGAGGCATCGATTTAGTTATCGAACGAGGAATCCAGTGGCACAATCCAGGGACACAATTTTAAGTATTTTCTCCCACCTTAAATACACCGTAATCACCTCAAATGCTTGAAACAAAAAAACTGTCTGAAATACGATGACCGCAACACTCTTATTTTGTTCAAGATCCAACTCGTACTAAGTGGTTGAAGATCAAATGTACTTGGAAATGTCCGAGCGATCTACGCACAGGGCAATTAGTGATGTGCAATAAATGCTGGTCTTGCAGCGACATCTACATCTTGAGAAATTGATCAGCTACTTACATGAATTCCTTAATAAGGTTAAGTTCGGTTTAGACAGCTCGGAGGTAGACACAAATATGTGACGTTCCGGGTCGAGACCCTTCTTCAGTCTGAAGGTCTCGACCCGAAACTCACCTATAGGGAGGTTTCACGGCAGTCGGGTCACGACCCATGACCCGTACTGTTGTTACGCTGCACCAAGTGGAGTACACGCGATGAACTGCAGGTAGGCACTTACCATTGTTTCCAGCGTAGCGGGTCCGTTAAAACCCCACCGCTGAAATTGTCAATTTTTGCGCTGTAAATAATGATGGAAATCGGGGTGAGCGTGTGACACATTTAGCCTACTTCAGAATTCCAAAAGTGAGGAGAAATGACGGTAGATAGAAGCGAGAGCTGAAGGGACAATAACAGCCCGAGTGCTTGGCGAACATTGGCCGTTTGCTCACTGCATTTCATCAACTAAGGCATTATTTGTGTTTTTCTTGATTCCTTTGGCATCTAAAAAGTTGCAGAAGTGATAAATCTGGCTGTAAAATGTTTTAATCGCCCATGGTTCCCAAGTGGGTTTTTACATACAAAATGAAAACGCATCTGAAAAAAGATTTCAGCCAGATTTATCACTTCTGAGACTTTTTAGATATCAAAGGAATCAAGAAAAACCACAAATAATGCCATGAAATGCAGTGAGCAAACGTGATAATTCCCAATATTTTCAATTCCGATATGTGCAGGGCCAATGTTCGCCATGCACGTTAGCTGTTGTTGTCCCTTCAGCTCTCGCTTCTCTTTACCTTCATTTCGCTTCACGTTTGGAATTCTAAAGTTGGGTACATATCTCTAACACTTACCCCGACTTCCACATTTTTTTACAGCTGTTTTTAACAGGTGGGAAAGTACGCGTTTCTTGCATTAATATCATATACCAGAGGTTACGGATGTCCTCCAGATGGATTGAGCGGCCCCGTGCGTCAAGCCATATGACCCAGTGACCTTACGTGCAACCTCCCTATTTCCTTCGCGCCATAGATACTGCCTGACCCGCTGAGTTTCTCCAGCATTTTTCTCTACCTTCGATTTCTTTCTTAAACATTTAAACAGCTTGGCATCATTTGAAAGTGGCACTTGCGTGAGGTTGCGTGCATGAAATTGCTACTAACCTTCTTGACGTGCTACTTATTTTTCAACCAAATCCTACTATTTTGAAGTTCTACAAGCATGCGATTTATTTAATGTAACAATTCGCACGACCGATAAAACGCACAGAACCTAATAGAAAAGTAGTGTTTATTCGAATTTCGTGCATTGGTGCTTTCAGTGTTTAAATGAAATAAACACCAAACTGTATGGACTTTAGAGCTTGGTTTTAAAATCTGCTACAGTGTAAAGCTTTTGTTGCATGCACTCCAGTCAGCGGAAAGACACTGCATGATCACAATCGAGCCATTACAGTGTATCATAATCATAATCATAATCAAGGCCGCCAGCTCCATGGTGCTAGACCGCAGAGCGACTGGAGATATGGTCCGGAAAATCATCGCATCTCCGGCAAGGTAAGAGATTGAAAAAAGTTTTCTCCCGACCCATCCCCCAACCCCCGACATAAAACAAACCAGAGAAGATTAACCCACAGTTTTAAAACACACTGAAAATAACAAAAAAGTTGAAAAAGCAGACAGACTGTTGTGTGATGCAGATCTACCAGTGAGGTAGATATTAGTTCAGCACTGTTCTCTGGTTGTGGTAGGATGATTCAGTTGCCTGATGACAGTTGTGGGAAGAAACAGTCCCTGAGCGTTTTCACGCTTTCAACAAGCCAATGGAATACAATGTTCGTCTGAAGATCGGATTCCGAGGGCGATGGTAGAAGGTTGCTCCTCAGAATGGAGACAGACGGCAGATGGTTTGCCGCAGGGCTCGGTGCTGGCTCAACTGGAGATCATTGTTTAAAATGTAAACGATTTGGATGTGTATGTAGGTGGCAGAGTTAGATAGAGACATAGAAAATAGGTACAGAATTAGGCCACGCGGTCCTTCGAGCCAGCACCGCCATTCAATGTGATCATGGCTGATCATCCAGTGAGATATATCCAGTGAATCGGCCTCCATTGCCTGAGGTAGAGGATTCCACAAATTCACACAACTCTCTGGGTGAAAACGTTTGTCCTCATCTCAGTTCTAATAGCTAGTCAGTTTGAGATGAGACTAACATTGGTTAAAACAATTGTCCCTTGTATGTAGGATAGTGTTAGTGAATGTGTGATCGAGAATGGACCGACAGGGCTAATATTCACTGGAATTTAGAAGGATGAGATGGGGTCTTGTAGAAACATATACCTTTTTACCAGATTGGATAGGCTGGATGCAGGAAAAATGTTCCCGATGTTGGGGGAATCCAGAACCTTCACAGTTTAAAATTAAGGGGTCATATAGGACTGAGAAGAGGGAGAACTTTTTCACCCGGAGAGTTGTGAATCTGTGGAATTCACTGTCACAGAAGGCAGTGGAGGCCAATTCACTGGATGTATTCAAGTGAATGTTAGACATAGCTCTTAGGGTTAATGGAATCAAGGGATATGGGGAGAAAGCAGGAGCAGGGTGCTCTGCTGGACCCATCCCAAGCCCACTTGACTATCTCAGCTTTGTCCACCCACACAACTGAGGTCTGGGCTCAGGCAAAAATGTCTGAGTCAGAGATTTTACAACCCACTTTGTTGGGAGTTGGGAATGCTGATTACAAATCTGGAAGATTACGGACATGGGGGATGGAATGGCAACATTCCTTGAATGAGGAGTGAGGATTATTTACCAACATTGGAGTCAGGAAGAGAAGCGTGGCCCACAGTTTAAGGAGGGTAAGTCGTGAGGAGTGATATATATGCAAACTCAGGTTAAGGACAAGTAAGAATTTCATTACTCCGCCCCGGTACATATGACAATTAACAACTCAAGACAAATTCTCTCTCTTGGGCTGAGGCCGGCGATTAAACTTTCACCTGATGGATTGGGTGAAAGAATGGAAGAAACAGAGGCAGATAATCAGAGGAAAACATGTAAAAGGGGTTGGTTCATTGAAATCAAACCCACTTACAATGTTGTAGGTCAGTAGATACATACAACAGATGCATTTAATACCCGTTTGTTAAAGTTGGATAATTCGTACAACCAATAACATTCATAAGAACCGAATAGAAAGATTGTGTTTAATCGGATTATGTGCTTGGCGCTTCTAATACTCTAATTGTAATAAACCGAACCCGGTGTGGACAGTATATCTTGTTTTTAAACTCTGTTTGTGAATGTTCCTGACTGCAGGTTGACTGATGCATTTCAATTGGAGTTCGTGGCTGCACTTTAAAGAGATTTACGTCAATAAAACACTTTGTGGTCTCCTAAAATATATGCGAGGACCTTGTGTAAATGTAAGCGGGTTGTTGCTGTACGCACTGGATCTCGGAGGGAATATTCAATTTTCGATGAGCAAACAGGGATAGTGGATAGACAAGGCAGCCGATGGCGTCCGCGGGCTTGGAATGGATTTTAGCCTCTCGAGTTTTCTCTGAAACGGTGACAAACACGGCGAGAAAGCGAAGGGAAGGGTCGGGTCTCGAGCAGAGGAAATTGGGAGCTGGTTGGAAACGGGCAGTGAGGGAAATGAAGCGTTAAAGCGGTGAACGAGAGGCAGCAAACATGTTCCCGATGTTGGGGAGTCTGGAACCAAGGGCCACAGTTTAAGAATAACGGGTGAGCCATTTAGAAGGAGACAAGGAAAAACTTGTTCACACACGGAGTTGTGAACCAATGGAATTCTCTGCTTTAGAAGGCAGTAGAGGCCAATTCTCTGGATGCTTTCAAGAGAGTTGGATAGAGCTCTGAAAGATAGCAGAGTCAAGGGATATGGGGAGAAGGCAGGAACGGGGTACTGATTGTGGATGATCATCCATGATCACATTGAATGGCGGTGCTGGCTAGAAGGGCCGTATGGCCTACTTCTGCACCTATTGTCTATTGGCTGTTGTCTATTGACTGATCTAAACTGATGTAAGCAGCTCACCCTCTCCACAGTTGTCCCATTTATCTCCAGTGGTGTGTACTTCCTCGGATGTTGTGGCCTTCTAAAGTCCACAATCATCTCCTTAGTTTTTGAGACAATCAAGAGGAGGCTGTTGTCCTGACACCAGGGTGCAAGATCAGCCACCTCCTCCCTGTAGGCCTTCTCATCCTTATCGGAGATCAGGTCACCCACCGCGGTGTCATCAGCAAACTTGATGATGCAGTTGGAGCTGACCCTGGCCACGCAATCATGTGTGTACAGGGAGTACAGTAGGGGGCTAAGGACACAACTCTGGGGGGATCCTGTGCTCAGGGTGAGGGGTTGATTTAGGATGATTCAGTTGCCTGATGACAGCTGGGAAGAAACAGTCCCTGAATCTGGAGGGGTGCCTATTCACACTTTAAACAAGCCAATGGGATACAAAATTCACCTGAAGGTTGGATTCCGATGGCGATGGTAGAGGGTTACTCCACAGAATGGAGACAGACGGCAGATGGTTTGCCGCAGGGCTCGGTGCTGGTTCAACTGTTGACCATTTTTTAATGTAAATGATGTGGATGTGTATGTACGTGGCATGGTTACATAGGTACAGAGAAAATAGGTGCAGGATTAGGCCATTCGGTCCTTCGAACCAGCACCGCCATTCAATGTGATCATGGCTGATCATCCACAATCAGTACCCCGTTCCTGCCTTCTCCCCATATCCATTGATTCCTCTAACCCTAAGAGCTCTATCGAACTCTATTTTGAATGCATCCAATGAATCGACCTCCACTGCCTTCTGATGCAGAGAATTCCACAAATTCACAAGTCGGGGTGAAAAATGTTTGCCTCGTCTCAGTTCTAATGGTTAGTAAGTTTGTTAAAACAATTGTTCCTAGTGTGTAGGATAGTGTTTGCATACGGGTAAACGAGAATTGATCGACTGGGCTTATATTCACTGGATCAGCCAGGATCTTATTAAATGGCAGTGCTAGCTCGAAGGGCCGAATGGCCTACTCCGGCACCTATTTTCTATGTTTCTATGTGACAATAAACTAAACTGAACAACTGACCTGACTGCTTTTATAGTACCTACCCCCTCACCTCCATCCAGGGATCACAGCCGACTGGATGGAGAGAGGAATCACTCCGACTGAATGCCTCGCCAGCAGGCACGACCTCCCATGGCCAACCTGGAAGACCCTCAACAGATTACGAGTGGAGCAGGGGAGGTGCAAAGCACTTATGAAAGCATGGAACTACCAGGCAGAAGACACATGCAGCTGTGGAGCAGTACAGACAGTGTCCCACCTACTGGAGTGTGACGACGCCCCCCCCCAGTGCAGCCCCCAGGACCTGGCTGAACCGACCCGACCAGCAGTGACCTGCGCCAGCCACTGGCAGAACGACATCTGAGATTGCAACGGACTCGAAGAAGAAGAAGCCGTCCTTCCAAATGAGACAGAGGTTCACGGTCATCTCATCTACTGCATCCTGTATTCCTGGTGACGCCTGGTGCGCATTCGTGAGTAAGTCCAGAGTCGCCGACCATGTGGCTGAACACTTGCACTCCGTCCGCCAAGGACTGTCGGATGCCAACCATTTTAACTCCTCTTCCCATTCCCACGTTGACATTTCTGTCCTGGGCCTTCTCCGTTGCCAGAGTGAGGTCATACACAAACTGGAGGAACAGTGCCTCATATTCCCAACAACATCAATAACAGTATTTTTAATGTGCAGCAGGACTGACAGGGTCAGGGAAAATTTCGACCAGGGACTCGGAATGCGAACTCATGTCCTCTCCTCGCAGATCCTGCCTAACCAACTGTGGACCCATCCCAAGCCCACTTGACTATCTCAGCTTGGTCCACCCGCACAACAGAGGTCTTGTCTCAGGCAAAAAGGTCTGAGTCAGAGATTTTACAACCCACTTTGTTGGGAGTTGGGAATGCTGATTACAAATCTGGACGATTACGGACATGGGGGATGGAATGGCAACATTCCATTGTTCGCCAAGTACTTTAGCTGTTGTTGTCCCTTCAAATCTCGCTTTTCTTTACCTTCATTTCGCTTCACTTTTGGAATTCTAAAGTCTAAACATTCTAAACATTGGCCGTGCAGATATCGGAATTGAAAGTATTGGGAATTCTCGCGTTTGCTCACTGCATTTCATCAACAGTAAGGCATCATTTGAGTTTTTTATTGATTCCTTTGGTATCTAAAAAGGCTCAGAAGTGATCAATCTGGATGTAAATTTTGCTTCAGAGACGTTTTATTTTTGTATGTAAAAACCCACTTGAGAACCATGGGCGATTAAAAAAAATTACAGCCAGATTGATCACTTCTGAAACGTTTTAGATGCGAAAGGAATCAAGAAAAAACACAAATAATGCGTTAGTGTTGATGAAATGCAGTGAGCAAACGGCCAATGTTTGCCAAGCACTCTGTCTGTTGTTGTCCCTTCAGTTCTTGCTTCTATCTACCGTCATTTCCCCTCACTTTTGGAATTCTGAATTATGCTAAATGTCTCACACGCTTATCCCGATTTCCATAATTATTTACAGCGCGTAAATTGACAATGTCGAGGGATTTTAACGGGCCCGCTATGCTGGAAACAATGGTAAGTGCTTACCTGCAGTTCATCACGTGTACTCCACTTGGTGTAGCGTAGCAACAGCACGGGTCATGGGTCGTGACCAGACTGCCGTGAAACCTCCATATACCGGAAGTTACGGATGTCCTCCAGGTGGATTGAGCGGCTCCGTGCGTCAAGCCCTATGACCCAGTGACCTTACGTGCACACCCCCTATTGCCATTCCTGGCTGCACTTCAAAGAGAATTCCACACTTTGTGGACTCCTAAAGGAAATGCGAAGACATTGTGTAAATGTAAGCGTGTTGTTGCTGTACGTAGCAATGTTACAACATTTTGAGATTTTAAAAATCAAGTCTGAAATTTATCCCATCAGATAAAGCATAAAAATAAGTTTAATTTGACACCTAATTCACTTTCATATCTCAAGTATTTAAAAGGTTATGGCCATTTTCATACTCGGAAATTAGCATCTTGTTCCCTATTGATTTTCTATGGACATAACAAAAAAGTTGTGATCGAGGACAGTCAAAAGCCCATAACTTTCTTAAAAATTAAGAGAACTGAATGAAATTTTCAGTTATCATAGATTGAAGCATTCTGAAACAAATATAAAATAATCTTACTTGGATGACCTGAAATTAAAGCATATAATTAGTTAGTTACCCAATTGTAGCTAATTTCAGACTTCAATTACTAGATCTAAACATCTATCCATTTCTTAATAAATGCTTAACATTTTTAAATAGCGTAAGAGTCCAAATAATATTCACAAATAATTCACAATAAAATATGATTTTTAAGTCTCATTTACATTAATTTATAGGCCAAATGGAAGGAATTTAGTGTTCAATTGCTGTAAATTAAAGTCCATTTAAATCAGCTTTCTAGTGGGATCCTGTGAACGCGCTGGTTTAGAACGTTCACATTGCGGTAGGTTTGTGCCCCAAATGCCCAGAAAAATACTGCGGGATATAATGGGGCCCATATGAGCTACTCGCAACATTAAACTTTGTATAAAGGGATCTTAAGAAGCCCTTTTTAATGTAAAAATAAACAGCCTACCTTCCGTTTTCCCCTGTATGAGATCCGACCCGTTGCCGGCGGTCGGGGGTTTAGAGGTTGATTTTTAACCTACTATAACAAGTATAGAAAATCCTTAAAAGTAAAAATAGCTCCAGCTACGGAATCTTCCAGTGATTTTTCGTTAATAATTAACTAGGCTGAACATCCTCGATTTGAACAGCCTAGTGAAAAATCGCGTTTTAAACCCGCCCCCCTCTAAACGGCGCCAAAATCGCGCACACGGGCTGGGACAGATTTTCAGTGACGCTTCAGGTAGGCTTTGCAACATACCTACTGTACGCACTGGATCTTGGATGGAATATCCATTTCCGACGCGCAGAATGGGGTATTGGATAGACGAAGTAGCTGATGGCGTCCGCGGGCTTGGAATAGACTTTGGCCACTCGCGTTTTCTGTGAAACGGAGACAGAGACGGCGAGAAAGCGAAGGGAAGAGTCGGGGCTCGAGCAGAGGAAAGTGGGAGCTGGTTGGAAACTGGCAATGAGGGAGATGAAGCGTTAAAGCGGTGAACGAGAGCAGGAAGCAGCACCGATTCAGATATGATGTACCTGAGAGAGAGGTGAAGGAAGGATCTGGAGGCGACTGAAACAAGGAATGATCTACATATTCTACAGAGAGACAGGCAGAGCCTGAGCTCAACGGGCTCCCACCTGGAACCGGGAATTTAGTTTAAACCCATTCTTCCAAAGATCCGTTCCACAGTAAACGAATCTGTTGTGTGGAGAGCAAATGCCGCAAACACGCTATAAATTCACAGAGTCGGCGGACTTTAGCACCCGGGGGAGCCCGGAGCTCTGGACCCGCCGCCCGCGGCTGCTGCTGAACCCGCGGGAAGGGAGATTGTTTAAATCTTTATATTTTCACAAAAGGAATTTCTGTTCCGTTGCCGGACGCGGTTAACGCGTTAAAATGACCGGATCGGCAGACAGCTCTGATGTAAGTTGCTGTTTATTTCACTCTTCCCACATTTACATTCCCCCTCGATTTATTTCCGCGCTCACTGGGGTTTCACGAAGCGGAATTTGGGGTTTAAATGGGAGCCGTTCAGCGCCGCCCTGTTGTCCACCGGGTTACTGCCCCACAGCCCCTGAGCCCCGCTCCTGACGACGGTCCCGGGACCCGACTCTTTTACACACCCGGAGCGGAACTGGAGCAGATTCTCAGCCACTCTTTTATCTGCCAAGTCCAGAAGAAAGGATAAAGTTTCTCCGTGAATTTATTCCCAGTGAAGGTGTGGAGATGGGACTTGGTGTCCGCGTTGTAAAATGAAACTGTCCGGGACTCGTAACTGAGATAAACTCCCACCCTCCCGGGGATGGGACGGGCGGGGAGAGGGGATGGAGGGGAGGTGACTGCTTCAAACACGTCATCAATCCGCCTGATCCTCCAGACTCCAGTCTTTGGGGTCAGGTCGACCCGTCTCTTCCTCTCGACAGACTCTGCGGCGACTCCCAGCTCCACCACTCACTCCCCGCCAACTCCATCTCCCAGTAATGTCTCCCCGATGTGAATCCCTCCGATCCCAGCACACACGCCCAGTGTGTAAACCTCTTCCCGGTGTCAGGGAGACTCCTCCAGGTCTGGGTCCATCTCACCCTCTTCCGATCCTCAGACACCTCGAGCAGCGGATGCGCTGTTTCCACATCCAGGGTGTCGGAGACTGGGGAGAGAATCAGAGAATCAGAGAGTCCCCGGGGGTCGGGGGGAGACTCGGGCACAGGCGGGCGGGTAACTGAAACATTGCCCAGGGTGACACCCAATCACGCGAGATGGACCACACAAACCTTTCAGCGCGTTTCACTCCGAGGAAAGGGGAGGGTCGGAGAGAGAGCGAGAGAGAGCGAGGGAGAGCGAGAGAGAGAGAGCGAGAGAGAGCGAGAGAGGGAGAGGGTGGGCATTTGGAGCTGTTGGACAGGGTTTTGTGAGCTCTCGCTGTTAGGTGGTGGAGAGGGAATCAGATTATCAACTAGCGGATTGAGATAAATCGTAACAGGAAGTATGTATAAAGGCAGGCAGGATGTCGGATGTAATATTGGAGAATTGGGGCCTAGTGTGGAACTGGCACATAGCAAGAGTTGAGACCTGGGGCAGAGTCCGCATCATCACACTGAATAGAGACAACTTCAAATGCCAGTTGTGATCCTTCTGCTCATCTTCTCTGCAGCAGAGGGAGAGACAGAAAGAGGGGTGGCTTCCACCACTAAAAATGTCGGGATTGAATGGCCCTTGTGCCATTCATTGGTTCATTGGTGGAAATGATCCTGGACCTGTAACCAAAAATTCATTCAACTCTGGCTAAACCAATATATGGGCTTTCGTGAGGCATTGGACATGTTCCCTCATGGTGGGCGAGTGGCCACTGGTCAGCCTCACTTGGTGTATTGTGTGTAGGTTGACACACTCAAGGAAGATGTGTTTGTGCTGGAGAGGGAATTGAGGATATTCATTGGGATGTTGCTTGTGTTGGTGGACTTTCATTACAGGGAGAAAATGAGCGTAAAATCTCAATTTTCAGGTGCATATGTGCAAGAGGATCTCATGGACAAGTAACTGGGTGTTTTCCACCGAGACAAATGCCCAAACTGAGGTCAATGCTAGTTTCCCAAATCAATCTAATTCAAACAATGCCTCAGTATGATCGAGAGTTAATAACAGTGAACCTCTCGATTCCCACAGGGGGCAACACTGAGTTACCAGAAACTTCAGTCACTGACAGATTAGGCCGAGTTAAAGGACAGATTTCTTCCATGAAGATCGCCCATAAATGTTGATAACAATCCCGGTCAGCTCATTGATAACGGATTTCAATCCTTATCAGATCATAAAGTTATAATTGATGGAAGTAGAACCCTTCCCATTAAGTCTACTTAATAATGGCTGATCTATCTCTCACTCCTAACCCAATGTTCCTGCCTTCTCGCCATAACCTCTGACTCGTGTGCTAATCATGAATCTATCCATATCTGCCTTAAAAATATTCACTAACTTGTGCTCCACAGATTTATGTGCAAATAATTCCACAGATTCACCACCCTCTGACTAAATACATTTCTCCTCATCTCCTTCCTCAAAGGCCATCCTTTAATTCTGAGGCTGTGCCCTCTAGTCCCAGACTCTCCCACTGGTGGAACCATCCTCTCTGCATCCACACTATCCAATCCTTTCACTATTCTGTATGTTTCAATGAGATTACCCCTTATCCTTCTAAACTCCAGTGAGTTCAGGCCCAGTGCCGACAAGCGCTCATCATGGGTTAACCTACTAATTCCTGGGATCATTCGTGTAAATCTCCTCATGCCCTTCTCCAGAGCCAGCACATCCTTCCTCAGATATGGTGTCCAAAATTGTTCACAACATTCCAAATGCGGCTTTACCACCGCCTGATAGAGCCTCGCCATTACCTCCCTGGCTGCCGTCAATGCGAGTGTGTCTAACGGGACGTATTAAATAATTTTTTTCTTTTCTTTAACGACTTCTCTTTTGAGAAGCCAGGATGGAAGAATATATCTATTATTATATAAAACTCTCGCCCCATCCGTCCGACATCCGTCCGGCTCCCTTCCTGCCTTTCGATTCGTTCCCGCCGTGCGATGTCACAATGCCCGATGCTCGCAGATGTCCAATCGCGATGCCCGACGCTCGCAGACGTCCAATCGGAATGGAGTCATTTACATGTACGGCTTCCGGCCGCATTTCTTCCTTTGATTCCCTGCAACTCCGAAACCGGACGCGGAATCGCCGACATCTTTTCCATTTCGGTAGGGATTTCACTTTTCTTTCTAAGTATCCGCTCCTCATTACATTTCGTCGTGTTTAAGTGCACGTTTTTAATCAAATCCTTCACCCGCCCCCCCCCCAATATTTCAAAAATAAACTGGCTTCACACCCATAGAAGCCCCAGCCCCTGGTGAATGTTCCATTGTGTGATGTCACAATGCCCAATGTTCACACATGTCCAATCGGAATGGATTCATTTACATATGCCTTTGCAGGAGCCCCAGCCAATGGTGAACGTTCCATCGTGTGATGTCACAATGCCTAATGCTCAAAGACATCGTTGCCATAGAGAGGGAGTACAGAGAAGGTTCACCAGACTGATTCCTGAGATGTCAGGATTTTCAAATGAAGAAAGACTGAATAGACTCGGTTTGTACTCGCTAGATTTTAGAAAATTGAGGGGGTATCTTAAAGAAACGTATAAAATTCATAAGTGGTTGGACGGGCTTGATGCAGAAAGATTGTTCCAGATCAAGGGGTCACAGTTTAAGGATAAGGGGTAAATATTTTAGGATCGAGATGAGAAAAACATTTTTCACACAGAGAGTGGTGAATCTCTGGAATTCACTGGCACAGAAGGTAGTTGAGGCCTGTTCATTGGCTGTATTTAAGAGGGAGTTAGATGTGGCCCTTGTGGCTAAAGGGATCAGGGGGTATGGAGAGAAGGCAGGTACAGGATACTGAGTTGGATGATCAGCCACGATCATATTGAATGGTGGTGCAGGCTCGAAGGGCCGAATGGCCTACTCCTGCACTTAATTTCAATGGTTCTGTTTCCCTCTCCCTCTCCCAACCATCCCTCTCTCCCCCACCCACATTCCCTCTCTACGCCACCCCTTTCCCTCTCCACCCGCCCCCTTCCTCATACCCCTCTATCCCTCTTCCATCACTCCCCCTACCCCTCTCCACCTCCCTCCCCACTCTTTCACCTCTCCCCTTCCCCCTCCACTCTCCCTCCACACTCTTTCCCCTCTCTCCCCCACCCCTCTCCCCCTCCCTCCCTCCTCCCCATCCCCCCTCTCCCACATCTCTCCCCCCATCTCTCACCCCCTACCCCGCTCTCCTTTCCCTCCCAAATCTATCCCGTTTCCTCCTCCTCCTCTCCCCTCCCTCCCCTCCGTCCCCTCTTCTCACCCCCCCCACCCCCCCAAACGCGCGTTGGGTAAACAGACCCAACGGGTCTGCACTTGGTCTAGTTATTATATAAAAGTCTGTGGCTGCCGCGTCCGTCCGGCTGCCTGCCTGACTTGTGGTTGCCAGCCTTTGATTCGTTGCTACGCCAAAACCAGACGCAGAATCGCCGAGATTTCTTCCATTTCGGTAGAGATTTCACTTTTCTTTCTAAGTCTCCGCTCCTGATTACATTTCGTCGTGTTTATGTACACATTTTTAATCAGATCCTTCTCCTTCTCCTCTCCCCCTCCCCCCCCCCACCCCCCCCCCCCCCCAATATTGCAAAAAAAAAACTTGCTTATAACCCATAGAAGTAGCACCAGCCCCAGGTGAACGTTCCATCGTGTGATGTCACAGTGCCCAATGTTCACAGATGCCCAATCGGAATGGATACATTTACATATGCCTTTGCCCCAGCCCCAGCCCCAGCCCCACCCCCGCAGCCTGTGTCATCACGTGTGTGGGAATAGAGAAAGAGGATTGGAGGTGAAAGGGAATGGGGAACAGATGGACTGTCCCTCCCCCTCCCCCTTCATCTATCCCTCCCCACTATTTCCCCTCTCTCCCCCCCACCCCTCTCCCCCTCCCTCCACACTCTTCCCCCTCCCTCCCGTCCCATCTCCCTCCGCCCCCCTCCCCATCCCTCTCTCCCCCTCCCCATCCCTCTATCCCCCTCCCCATCCCTCTCCTCCCCTTTCTCAATCTCCCTCTCCTCATCCCACTACCTCTCCTCCCACCCCATCCCTCTCTCCGCCACCGTCTTCCCTCTCCCCCCCACCCCCTTCCCTCAACCCCACCCCCTTCCCTCTCTCCCCCACCCCTTCCCTCTCTCCCCCACCCCCCTCCCCACACCCCCTTCAGTCCCCCACCCTTTCCCCCCTCCCCACTCCGCCCCCTCCATCCACTCTTCCCCCTCTACCCCTACCACATCTCCCTCCTCGCCTCCCTCCCCTCTCCCCACACCTCTCTCCCCTCCCCCACCCCTCTCCATTTCACTCTCCTCAGCCCTCTCCCTCTCCTCCTCCTACCTCCATCCCTCTCACCCTGACCCCATCTCCCTCCCCCCCTCCCTCACACCTCTCTCCCCCTCCACTCTCTCTTCCCATCCCCCACCCTCTCTCCTCCCCCCTCTCCATCTCCCTTGCCAAAGACATTCTTGCCATAGAGGGAGTACGGAGAAGGTTCACCAGACTGATTCCTGGGATGTCAGGACTTTCATATGAAGAAAGACTGGATAGACTCGGCTTGTACTCGCTAAATTTTAGAAGATTTAGGGGGGAACTTATAGAAACTTACAACATTTTAAAGGGGTTGGACAGGCTAGATGCAGGAAGATTGTTCCCGATGTTGGGGAAGTCCAGAACAAGGGATCACAGTTTAAGGATAAGGGGGAAATCTTTTAGGACCGAGATGAGAAAAACATTTTTCACACAGTGGTGAATCTCCTCCCCCTCCCACCCCATCCCTCTCTCCCTCAACCCCCCCTTCTCCCTCACTCTACACTCTTCCCCCTCTCTCCCCTACCCCATCTCCCTCCTCCCTCTCTCCTCCCCTCTCCCACCTCTCCATCTCCCTCTCTTCACCCCTCTCCTCACCCCATCCCTCTCCCCCACCCCCCTTCTCCATCCCCACTCTCCCCCTCTCTACCCCACCCCATCTTATTCCTCCCCTCCCCCTCCCTCTCCCACAACTCTCTCACCCTCCCCTCTCCTCCCCTCCCCTCTCCTCCTCCCTCATCTCCATCCCTTCACCCCTCTCCATCTCCTTCCCCTCCTGCTCCCACCCCATCCCTTTCACCCACCCCCCTTCCCTCTCTCCCCCCCACCACTCCATCTCTCCCCCCGCTCCCTACCTCTGTCCCTCTTCCACCACCCCGTTCCCCTCCCCCTCCCTCCCCACTCTTCCCTTTCTCTCCACCTTACCCCACCCCTCTCCCTCCTCTACCCCCTCCCTCCCCCCTCGCTCCCGTCTCTCGCCCTCCCCTTCATGATGTTATAGGCCGCGGGCCGGCAGTCGGAGCTCTTCTCGGGCGAGGGATCCCAGATTCTGCGAGGGAAAGTGCACGCTGCCCGCGCGACAAGAAGCTCCGCACACCGCGGCTTCAGTGTGTTATAGTCCGCGGGGCCAGCGATCAGAGCAATTCTCCCGGATCCGCGATCTGAGCTATAGGAAGAGATCGGCCTCAAGACAGAAAGTTATCATTTGTTCTTACCTTTCGTCTTTAGTTGGGAACCTGAAGAACCACTGCTATAAAGTGCTTGAATCACTCACATTGGCGATTCAAGCACTATAGCAGAACGGCTCGCCACACGTGTAGATGTGGGCTCCATGACAGCAGCCCATTAAAAAAAACCCTAATATCTATGATTACCAAAATGACGCGCCACAAATTACCCATGAGCCCATGACCGTACTACAGCTTTTTCGTCGAGTGGTTTATCTTGCTCCTCTATAATCTTTGCTCACCACTCTCTGTGGGAAAAAGTGATTCCTCGTCTCCGTTATAAATGGCCGACCCCTTATTCTTAAACTGTGTGTGTGGACCCTGGTTCTCGACTCCCCCAACATCAGGAACATGTTTACTGCCTCTAGTGTGTCCAAGCCCTTAACAATCTTCTGTTTCAATAAGATACCCTCTCATCCTTCTAAACTCCAGAGTGTACAAGCCCAGCTGCTCCATTCTCTCAGCATGAGTCCCGCCATCCCGAGAATTAACCTTGTAAACCTACGCTGCACTCCCTCAATAGCAAGAATGTCCTTCCTCATACTAGGGGACCAAAATTGCACACAATACTCCAGGTGTGGTCTCACTAAGGCTCTGTACAACTGCAGAAGGGCCTCTTTGCTCTTGATATTTGATTCCATTGATATAAAGGCCAACATACCAGATTCGCTGTCTTCACTGCCTGCTGTACCTGCATGCTTACTTTCATAGACCGATGTACAAGGAACCCCAGATCCCGTTGTACTTCCCCTTTTCCCAACTTGACGGCATTTAGATAGTGCGGGAATAGGTGCAGGAGTACTAGTTGCCTCATGGCAACATCCTTGTAAAAATCTTCTCAAGAGCATTTTCTTTCTACCTCTCTGTTATTTAATGCAGAATAAGAACATATTGACTGCATGATATTTTCTGTAATTTCAGATGTCGACAGTGTGTCCAGAATACTCGCTGACATGATCTCCTACACTGAACTGTGGAGTATTTGTCAAATAACTGCCATCTTATGTACATTGTGTGAAATTGTGATTTGTTAGCTGCACAAAACAATGCAAATGGCGATGTATTTATTATTGTATCTACGTTGGACGTTTTGCTCTTTGGTGAAGTAGGGGTGGGGCTATCATTGTGTTACAACGTTGAATTGTACATCACTTTCACGGTTAGCTGAAATGCTGAACACTGCAACCCTGTATATCTCGCGCACAGAATAATGTGAATTATGTAATTATTATTATGCATGTCAGAAATAAAGTGTTATCCATGTTAATGGATTTCTATTATGAATTATTTAAAATTGAGTGGGTTGGTGCAATATTGGTGCCATATGCTGCTAATGTGTCGTTATCAGATATTCAGTGTTAAAAAGAGAAAGATCACAATAAAAACGAAAAGATGTTCTTTCCATAGCGTGCGGGGAGTCTGGCCTGGATCAGCACGGATGAGACACCAGAGTGAAGTTGCGGGGAGGTTTACAATGTTTTTTTATTTAATGTTGTCCCTTGTCTAGTCTGAAATAAAGTTCATCATTGGATATAAAAATCGGAAGAAATGTAAATGTGTGTGCTATATTATCATATACATCTATATCACATTCATGTATTTGTGTTCTTTCCAGCACAATCTAATCAGTTGTATGCTCGCTGAATAAAACCATCCTTAAGTTATACATCATTTGTAAATCTTGCTCATTACAAATTTAATTTTGTGAAATACTTAATTTAGATAACCCCACCATTACAGACAGATCTCATTCCACTCTCTGGCTATTGGGAAGACCAGACCCATTTTATTGTGGAGAAACAACTCCATAGACACAAAAACATTAAGGAACATTCCAGGGCGATAGGAACTGGAATCTTCATATTGTAGCGCGTGTCTTGGAATAAAGCACGAAGTCGTGTTTAGAGAGACACTTTTTATTCTGATCCTCCCGGTTGTAGGGAAGACCAAACGAGAGAAAGATGGCACCCAAACCCCAGCCTTTAAAGCCTCCGGCTAAGGGCCGCCTCCGGACTGAACCACTCCTGTGCCGAGGGGTTCGACACTAAGGTGGCACGACCCTTGGGAGCCGCCACAGGACCCCCCCCCAGAACCAGAGGCACGAAACGCACCGGCGGGCGAACGACCCGGCCGGCCCGTGTGCGGAAGTTAGCCGCTCGTGGGGCTTGCGGAGGCATAGGTGGAGGGACAGGACGAGGGACCGGCGGGAGGACAGGTGGAGTGACAGGCGGAGGGAGCCGTGAAGGGGGGCGCCCTCGAGGCCGAGTTTGGGCAACCAGCACCGGCTGGTCAATGTCCAGGTGTGCCGGCTTCAACCGGTCGATCGACACTGCCTCCGGCCAGCCCCCCATGTCCAGGACAAAAGTCGACTGCCCGTGTTCCAGCACTCGGAACGGACCCTCGTACGGCCTCTAGAGTGGAGTCCGGTGGGCATCACGGCGCAGGAAGACGTACGGGCAGTCCCTGAGGGCTGATGGCACGTGTGGGCGAAATGTCCCATGGCGGGACGTCGGGACGGGTGCGAGCCTGCCAACTTGCTCGCGAAGGCGCTGTAGGGTGGATGAGGGCGTTCCCTGCTGCCCCGGCGCCGACGGCACGAACTCCCCGGGCACCGTGAGTGGCGACCCGTAAACGAGCTCCGCCGATGATGAGCCCAAGTCCTCTTTGGGAGCAGTCCGGATGCCCAGCATGACCCACGGCAACTCGTCCATCCAGTCCGGGCCGGAGAGTCGTGCCTTCAGTGCTGCCTTCAGCTGCCGGTGGAATCTCTCCACCAGACCGTTAGCTTGCGGGTGGTAAGCCGTGGTGTGGTGTAGCCGCACCCCCAGCAAGTGAGCCATGGCTGACCACAGCTCGGAGGTGAACTGTGGCCCCCGGTCTGAGGAGATGTGCGCCGGCACCCCGAAGCGAGCAATCCAGTGCGCGGACAACGCACGAGCACATGTAGCCGTTGAAGTATCGGTCAACGGAATGGCCTCCGGCCACCGCGTGAAGCGGTCCACCATTGTAAGCAGGTGGGTGATGCCCCGGGACGGCGGGAGAGGCCCTACAATGTCTATGTGGAGATGGTCGAACCGCCGGTGAGGTAGACCAAACTCCTGGAGCGGCGCACGGACATGGCGCTGGATTTTTGCCATCTGGCACGGAATGCAGGTGCGAGCCCAATGGCCAACCTGCTTGCGCAGACCGTGCCACATGAAACGAGCGGCCACTAGTGCCGTTGTCGCCCGGATTGATGGGTGAGCCAGTCCGTGGATCACCTCGAACACCCTCCGGCGCCAGGTGGCAGGGACGATGGGGCGCGGCTGACCGGACGACACATCGCACAGGATTGTCACTCCACCGGGACCGAGAGGGACATCCTCAAGGCGGAGGCCGGAGATGGCAGTCCGGTAGGCGGGCACCTCATCGTCCGTGAGCTGTGCCGCCGCCAGAGCAGAATAGTCCATTCCGGGCGCCACCTCGAACACGGCGTTGATAGCGGGCCGGGACAATGCGTCGGCCACCCGCTTGTCTTTCCCCTTGATGTAGCGGATGGATGTCGTATACTCCGATATATAGGCCAATTGCCGCTGCTGACGTGCGGACCAGGGATCGGAAACTTTCTGCAGGGCGAAAGTGAGCGGCTTATGGTCGGTGTAGGCGGTGAACGGGCGGCCCTCCAGGAAGTAACGAAAATGGCGCACAGCCAGGTACAGAGCCAGGAGCTCACGATCGAACGCGCTGTACTTGGTCTGCGCACGGTTGAGGTGCCGACTGCAAAAGGCCAGGGGCCGCCAACCTCCGCCCGTCAGCTGCTCCAGCACAGCACCAACCGCCGACTCCGAGGCGTCCACCGTGAGAGCAGTCAGGGCATCTCCCCGCGGGTGTACCAGCAGTACGGCCCGAGCAAGGGCCTCCTTCGCGCCGTCAAAAGCTGCCTCCGCCTCGTGGGTCCACTCAACGCTCTTGTGCTGCCCACCCGCCAGAAGTTGATACAGGGGCTGCATGATGTGGGCCGCGGATGGCACGAAACGATGATAAAACGCCACCATGCCGACAAATTCCTGCAGGCCACGCACCGTGCGTGGGCGGGGAAACCGGCGGATGGCGTCGACCCTGTCAGGCAGGGGAACCGCGCCTTGCGCAGTCACGCGGTGGCCGAGGAAGTCAATTTCATTCACCCCAAAACGGCACTTGTCCAGGTTGATGGCCAAACCATGCTCGCTGAGCCGCTGACAGAGCTGCCGAAGGTGAGTACAGTGTTCCTGTTGCGAGCGGCTGGCCACCAGGATGTCGTCCAGGTACACGAACACAAAATCGAGGCCGCGACAAACCCCGTCCATGAGGCGCTGAAAGGCCTGTGCTGCGTTTTTGAGGCCGAACGGCATCCGAGTAAACTCGTCGGGGTCACCAATGTAGCGCGTGTCTTGGAATAAAGCACGAAGTCGTGTTTAGAGAGACACTTTTTATTCTGATCCTCCCGGTTGTAGGGAAGACCAAACGAGAGAAAGATGGCACCCAAACCCCAGCCTTTAAAGCCTCCGGCTAAGGGCCGCCTCCGGACTGAACCACTCCTGTGCCGAGGGGTTCGACACTAAGGTGGCACGACCCTTATTGCTATTATTTTCCCAAATACTGCAGTTGTGAACAGTGTGATTAGATGAATGAATTACAGAGTGCAAGTGTAATACAAACATCAACTCAAACACAGCATATGAGCCATTTAAAAATAAATAATTTAAAAAACATTAAAAATTACCAGTCAAAATTTATAAACATTTTATTCTTTAACAAGAATTAACCAAATTATGAAGGAACAGAATTATGAACTAACTCTATATCACACACACAAACTGTTCCCCCGCAGCGTTGATTACACTGCGAGTCAGATCGGGTCCGGTTACTGAAATGGACAACAAAAGGCCCAGGTTCCGCTCCATTGCCTACACGTCAGCCCATTGCATTACGCAGGAGTGGCCTATCTTGCTCCGCTATAGGATCTTTGGTAGGGATTACCTGAAATTAGAGAAGTCAATGATCATACCGCTGGGTTGCAAACTGCCCAAGCGAAATATGAGGTGCTGCTCCTCCAATTTACGGTGGGCCTCACTCTGGCCATGGAGGAGGCCCAGGACAGAAAGGTAGGATTCAGAATGGGAGGGGGAGTTGAAGTGCTGAGCCACCGGGAGATCAGGTTGGTTAATGCGGACCGAGCGGAGGTGTTTGGTGTGTGTGCGTGTGTGTGTGTGTGAGAGGGAAAGTGTGTGTGAGAGAGAGCAAGAGAGAGGATGTGTGTGTGCGTGAGTGTGTGTGAGTGAGAGCAAGAGAGAGAGGGTGTGTGTGTGCGTGTGAGAGAGGGAGTGTGTGAGAGAGGGAGTGTGTGAGAGAGGGAGTGTGTGAGAGAGGGAGCGAGAGAGGGAGTGTGAGAGAGAGGAGGGGGGCACGAGAGGGTGAAGTGGACAGAATTTATGTACGAGTAGGGGGGAAAGTGGGGAGAGGGGAGAGAGAGGAATGTATATGTGCAGCTTTAAGGGTCAATGGTCAGGTAGCATTTGGAGTATTGCATACAGTTCTGGTCACTCCATTACAGGACTGATGTGGAGGCTTTGGGGAAGGTACAGAGATGGTTAACCAGTATGGATTAAAAACAAGGAACTGCAGATGCTGGTTTACAAAAAGGGACACAAAATGCTGGAGTAACTCAGCGGGACCGGCAACATCTCTGGAGAGAAGGAATAGGTGATTGAAGAAATGACCCTAAACGTTACCCATTCCTTCCAGCATTTTGTGTCTTCATAAACAGCGCCTATCTATCCATGTGGCGGTGTGCCAGCAGGCTGGAGGAGCGGGCAAAGGCCTTGCCACAGAGCGGGCAGGTGAAGGGGAACTGGCCGATGTGGACTCGCCGATGCTCCAGCAGGTGATCAAGGCGAGTGAAGCCCATACCACATTGAATGGCGGTGCTGGCTCGAAGGGCCAAATGGCCTATTCCTGCACCTACTGTCTATTGTCATCACCACTTGGTTTGGGAATAATTGGGTTCACATATGATGATTGTTTGATGGAGTTTCAAACTCGCTGGAGTTTAGAAAGATGATGAAACATATCGAATAATGAAAGGCTTGGATAGAGTGGATGTGGAGAGGATGTTTCCACTGGTGGGAGAGTCTAGGACCAGAGGTCATAGCTTCAGATTAAAAGAATGTACATTTTGAAAGGAGATGAGGTGGAATTTATTTTGTCAGAGGGTGGTGAATCTGTGGAATTCATTGCTATCAGACAGCGGTGGAGGCTAAGTCAATGGATATTTTTAATGTGGTGTTTGCCAGATTCTTGATTAGTACGGGAGTCTGGGGTTATTGGGAGACGGCAGGAGAATGGAAAGGAAAAGATAGGTCAGTCGTTATTGAATGGCAGAGTAGAATGATGGACTGAATGTTCTAATTTTGCTCCAAGAAACAAATGAAGCTGGAGAAAACCCACGCGGTCACAAGGAGAACGTACAAACTCCACTCAGAGTCGGGTTTCCGTGCTGTGAGGCAGTGGCTCTACCGCCACGCCACCTGATAACCAGTTGACGAAACGTTTTTTACTTCACTCAACAGGTGTGTTACCCAAGGTAGATACAAGATGCTGGAGTAACTCAGCGGGACAGGCAGCATCTCTGGAGAGATGGAATGGGCGATGTTTCGGGCCTTCAGACTGATGTCAGGAGAGGGGGCGGGACATAGATAGAATGTAGTCGGAGACAGTAAGACTAGTGGGGGAACTGGGGATGGAGAGAGAGGGAAAGCAAGGGCTATCTGAAGTTAGAGAAGTCAATGTTCATACCGCTGGGGTACATTCGCTTGTGTGGTAACGACATATAGCTCGGTGTTGACCTCTGTCATCATCCAACCTGTTGACACACAAGCGAATGAACCCAAGCAAAATATGAGGTGCTGTCCCTCCAATTTGTGCTGGGCCTCACTCTGACAATGGTGGAGGCCCAGGACAGAAAGGTCAGATTGGGAATGGGAGGGGGAGTTGAAGTGCTGAGCCACCGGGAGATCGGGTAGGTTTAGGCGGACTGAGCGGAGGTGTTCGGCGAAACGATCACCGAGCCTCGCCGACGTAGAGAAGTTGACACCTGGAACAGTGGATGCAGTAGATGAGGAGACTTACCCATGTCCACTTTGACCCGCACCAACATGGCCAACTCGGTCTGGTAGGTACGGGCGCAATTCAAAACCACGCCGCACAGCGCAACCTCTGGCGAGCGCAGGACCCGGAGCGTTTGAGATACTTTGGCCTCCTTGATTGCCTGGATAATGGCAGCCACCCCGAGTGACACTGAAAACATAGATGGGGTAGAGTGAGTTTAGTTTGGAGATACAGCACGGATGCAGGCCCTTCGGCCCACCAAGTCCGTGCCGACTAGCGACACTCGCACACTAACACTATCCTATACACACTAGGGACAAATTGTTTAAACATTTATGGCAATAAATTAACCTACAAACCTGTTACATCGGAGAAAACCCGCAAGGATGTGTTCTCAGCCCCCCTCTTTACTTCTTGTACACCTACGAATGAGCAGCCTTGTACAAATATAATTCATTTTTCAATTTCTCTGATGACACTACCACTGTGGGCCGGATATCAAATAACGATGAGACAGAGAATGAGAACCTCGTGTCCAGACAACAACCTTTTGCTCGTTTATAATTGTGTGTTGTCTTTCTGCTGACCGGTTAGCACGCAACATAGCTTTTCCACTGTACCACGTGACATTAAACTAAGCTCAAAATCAACTACTCAGCGGGTCAGGCAGCATCTATGCAAAGAGGAACAGCCAACATTTCTCAGTTGCACCCGAAGCCTTGACTCTGCTGCCCTTTCCACAGATGCTGCCGACTCTGCTGAATGTTCCCAGCATGTTCCGCTTTCAATCCAGCAGTTTGTATTTTAGCTTCATTTGACACCGAGCGCTCGTTGCCATGACGGAGCCTGTCTGCATGCAGCTACTGATGGAACGACTCACTTTTTCTCGCCATCTGACGGTCTTGATTGGCCTTGTGAATCCCCTCCTGAATCTCCTCCAGCCAGAGCATCTATTCCTTCACTCCATAGATGCTGCCTCACCCGCTGAGTTTCTCCGGCATTTTTGTCTACCTTCGATTTTTCCAGCATCTGCAATTCTTTTTTAACATCTAAAATCAGATCCCTGTTCCTGCTTTCTTCCCATATCCCTTGATTCCGTTAGCCCCAAGAGCTAAATCTAACTCTCTCTTGAATCATCCAGTGAATTGGCCTCCACTGCCTTCTGTGGCAGAGAATTCCACAGATTCACAAATCTCTGGGTGAAGATGTTTTTCCTCATCTCAATCCTAAATGGCCGACCCCTTATCCTTAAACTGTGAACCCTGGTTCTGGACTCCTCCAACAGGGCACGTATGTGAGGATGCTCTTCATTGACTATAGCTCTGCATTCAATACGGTCATCCCCACCAAGCTCACCACCAAACTCCACCAGCTAGGCCTCAGCTCACCGATATGCGCTTGGATCCTGAACTTTCTCACGGAGCGACCGCAGGCCGTGAGACTGGGCCCGCACCTGTCCTCCACCATCACCCTGAGCACCGGCACACCACAGGGTTGTGTACTAAGCCCCATGCTCTACTCCCTCTTCACTCACGACTGTGTCCCTGCATTCGACACCAACACCATCGTGAAGTTTGCAGACGACACAACAGTGATTGGGCTGATCACCAACGGTGATGAAACAAACTACAGAGCGGAGGTGCAGAACCTGGCGGACTGGTGCGCCAATAACAACTTGGCACTAAACACCTCCAAGACCAAGGAGCTGATTATTGACTTCAGGAGGTCCCATTCTGGAGAATACGCCCCAATCTCCATTTATGGGGAAAGTGTGGAGAGAGTGTCCAGCTTTAAGTTTCTGGGCACTCACATTTCAGAAGACCTCACATGGTCCACAAACACCGCCGCGCTGGTCAAGAAGGCACAGCAACGACTGTTCTTCCTGAGGACATTAAAAAAGACTGGCCTGCCCCAACAGCTGCTGACAACGTTCTACCGCTGCACCACAGAGAGCATACTAACGTATGGCATCTCTGTGTGGTATCTCAGCTGCACGGAGGCGGAGAGGAGAGCTCTTCAGCGCGTCGTCAACAGAGCGCAGCGGATCATCGGGACAGAGCTACCAGCCTTGGAGGGCATCTACCACATGCGGTGCCTCAGGAAGGCCCTCAGCATCCATAAGGACTCATCACACCCCTGCCATGGTCTGTTTCAACTACTTCCCTCCGGCAGACGTTACAAGGCCTTCTACGCCCGAACCTCCAGACTCAGTAACAGTTTTATCCCAAGAGCTATAGCGGCTCTGAACCGGCCCTAATGAGTGCCCCCCCACCCACCCCCTTTGGACAGTCTCCCTCAGATGGTCACGTCAATCAATTCAGCTTGCTTATTTATGTATTGTATTTATTTACCTTTCTTGTACATCAGTGGAGCTGCACACTAAATCTCGTTGAACTGACGTGCAATGACAATAAAAGATATATTATTATTATTATTATTATCAGGAACATCTTACCTGCATCTAGCCGGTCCAATCCTTTAAGGGTTTTATATGTTTCTATAAGATCCCCTCTCATCCTAAATTCCAATGAATACAAGCCCAGCTTGTCCTGACCCAATCATGACCCATTCTTTCATCACCGTTCAATCTGTCCCACGCTAAAGTCAGAGTCCCACGCAAGAGAGGTTTATTAGAACGCTGCGTGGATTAGATGCGCACGCACACACACACGGGAACGCGTCTTTGCATCTTTAAGGGCGCCGCCTCCTACCTTTGCCTTGTGGCGCTTGGCTGCGGCAAGCACGTGATGGTAACGAATGGCCGTGGGGAAGTCCAGGGCAGCCAGCCCGGCGCAAGGCATGAGGAGAGCGGCGATGGTCCGCTCGGGAACTCCGCCGTCCAGCGCTTAGTTTATCAAAACAATGGCGACGATTTCTGCAAAAAAACGTGCGGAGGTTACCCAAGTGGGTGCACGGGGAGAGGGGAAGATGTCACACGCTCAGGGCAGTCATCTAGTGCCGATGGAAGTGATAGGACCAGAACTAAGCCGTTCAACCCATCAAGTCTACTCCGCCATTCATAGAAACATAGACACATAGAAAATAGGTGCAGGAGTAGAGGCCATTCGGCCCTTCGAGCCTGCACCGCCATTCAATATGATCATGGCTGATCATCCAACTCAGTATCCTGTACCTGCCTTCTCTCCATACCCCCTGATCCCTTTAGCCACAATGGCCACATCTAACTCCCTCTTAAATATAGCTATTAAATATTCAATCTATCGCTCCCTCCTAACTCCATTCTCCTGCCTTCTCCCCATAACCCTGTTCCCTTATATTGCCTGTGGGATTCATGGATATGGATGTCCTGACATGTTCAGTAAAGCCGACCCATTTGTGCTTCCAAGGACGTCTATGCATCATAGTGGTGGGGACAAATAGAACAATTCAGAGCTGTTTAGTTTAGAGATACAACGCGGATTCATGCATTTCAAGCCAATTAACCTACAAACCTGTACGTCTTTGGAATATGGGAGGTAACCGAAGATGTCAGAGCAAATCCACGTGGGTCACGGGGAGAACGTACAAACTCTGCGCAGACAAGCACCCAAGAGATCCTGTCCCACTTATGAAACCTGAACGAAAACCTCTGGAAACATTGCGCCCCACCCGAGGTTTCCGTGCGGTTCCCGGAGGTTTTTGTCAGTCTCCCTACCTGCTTCCACTACCTGCAACCTCCGGCAACCACCTGCAACCTCCGGGAACCTTGATTAGTACGGGTGTCCGGGGTTATGGGGAGAGGGCAGGAGAATGAGGTTAGGAGGGAGAGATAGATCAGCCATGATTGAATGGTGGAGCAGACTCGATGGGCCGAATGGCCTGATTATGAAGAAGGGTCTCTGCCGAAACGTTGCTTATTCCTTCTCTCCATTGATGCTGCCTCACCCGCTGAGTTCCTCCAGCATTTTTGTCTACCTTTGATCTTTCCAGCATTTGCAGTTCTTTCTTAAACATGATCCTATCACGTATGACCATAATGAATGTCGGGGCCCCATCCGTGGCAACTCTTTGAATACCTTGTGTATCCTTTACATACCTTGACTGGAACCGGCGGAACAGACCACCATTTGGCAGTACAACGGGTAGGAAGGTGGAGCCAGCAAAGCATCGTGGCGAGCAATTAAGGCACAACATTCACATGGCCATCCACTGCATCCTGACCTATCGCCAGCCGTCTTGTCTATGTCTTGCCACTGGATACAGATAGGCCGGGACGAGTAACATTTGCAAATTTGCAGATGACACAAAGCTGGGTGGCAGTGTGAACTGTGAGGAGGATGCTATGACAATGCAAGGTGACTTGGACAGGTTGGGTGAGTGGGCAGATGCAGTTTAATGTGGATAAATGTGAGGTTATCCACTTTGGTAGCAAAAACAGGAAGGCAGATTATTATCTGAATGGTGTCAAGTTGGGAAAAGGGGAAGTACAAGGGACCTGGGGGCCCTTGTTCATCAGTCAATGAAAGTACGCATGCGGGCACAGCAGGCAGTGAAGAAAGAGAATGGCATGTTGGCCTTCATAACCAGAGGAATCGAGTATAGGAGCAACGACGTCCTTCTGGAGTTGTATAGGGCCCTAGAGAGACCACACCTGGCGTATTGTGTGCAGTTTTGGTCCCCTAATTTGAGGAAGGACATTCTTGCTATTGAGGGAGTGCAGCGTAGGTTTAACAAGGTTAATACCCGGGATGGCGGGACTGTCATATGCTGAGAGAATGGAGCAGATGGGCTTGTATACTCTGGAGTTTAGAAGGATGAGAGGGTATCTTATTGAAACATATAAGATTATTAAGGGTTTGGACACGCTGGAGGCAGGAACATGTTCACGATGTTGCGGGAGTCCAGAACCAGGGGCTGTAGTTTAAGAATAAGGAGTAAGCCATTTAGAACGGAGACGATGAAACACTTCTTCACAGAGAGTTGTGAGCCTGTGGAATTCTCTGCCTCAAAGGAGGTGGTGTTTCTCTGGATACTTTCAAGAGAGAGCTAGATAGGGCTCTTAAAGATAGCGGAGTCAGGAGATATGGGGAGAAAGCAGGAACGGGGTAGTGATTGGGGATGATCAGCCATGATCACATTGAATGGTGGTGGTGACTCGAAGGGCTGAATGGCCTCCTCCTGCACCTGTTATCTATTGTCTATTGAGATAGTGAGGCTGACGATTTGTACAATTCTCCCTCATATTAATCCAAGTCAAGCGCACGTCATGACTTCAGGACCCGTCCCGCCCAACTGGGCGAAGCAAGATCTCTACAGGAGCGCGTGCAGTTGAGAAGAAGCGCACAGCAGAAGCTCAGAGGGAACGTGCCGCGCGCAAGGCTCCAGCCACTTCAACTTCTACTGCAGCACCCACACAACTGTATCCCATATTTGGGCGAGTGAACCTTCCGGGCCCAGATCCGTCTCACTAGTCACCTCCGGACCCACAAACTGTAGATCAAGAAAGTTGCAGCAACATCTGCTGTAGGCGCACCGGAGAGGCGTGGATTGGTTTGTTGAAAATGCTGATCAGAGGTTGGTGATCAGTTTCAATCGTGACTGTGACCAAAGATGAAATCATTGAATTTCGTGCAGGCGAAAACAACCGCCAACAGCTCTTTCTCAATTTGGGCACATCGTTGTTCTGTGTCAGTCGAGGTACACGAGGCATACGCAACAGTGTTATTGCCGTTGCCATCATCTGTCCGTGACGACTTGGCCTGCGCCAGTCTCCTGCTTCCTCTCCAGGAATGCTGAGGAATGCTGGTTCAGTCTCCCTCAACTGTGAAGCCACCTGCTCTCTCCCCGCGGGGAAAGAACGGAGATGGTCTCTATCGTACACGTGCTGGTCTTGTTTGTAAGCCGGTTGTGAAGTACCCGGACTATGTTTGTCTTTCCTCCAGTTTATTATCAATTGCTATGCGTGCCTTACTTAGTTAATGGGTTTGTACTGTTATTGATTCTTTAAGAGGGAGGATGTAGATCAGTGTCACTCATGTTATGAATCATGCTTTTGTAGTTGCGCCTACTTGCTTTTACAGTAACCCTCCCTGCCTGTTTCCCTGAGAATTAGAGAAACGTGCTAACATGAAGTTATCAATGCTATGTCGTTAATAAAGTCTTTGGACCTTTATCATGGTGTAAGGCTTCAGTTATTACCACAACCGTAACACAACACAAACAGAAACCACATGGTCTTCTAGGTCTACGAAGGACGAACAACAACAACAACAACACCTTGTGTATGGTGTGCAGGACAAAGAGTTTCACTGTGACAGGGTCACATGTGATAATAAAGTATCAAACGCTGAACATTGCAGTAAGGGGGCTTTGCTTGCTTACCGCTGCACACTCTTGTCCTTGACCTCGGTCAGGCCCGTCGCTGGGGTGAGCAGGCTGCTCCAAAACGCCCCGACGTCTCCGGCCTCCAAGGCTCGATTTATCAGTGCCACTGCCGAGAGCATCTCCACAGCAACGTACAGTTCCTCCAGAGTCAGCTCACCCTGCACGAGGAGAACACAGCACAGTCAACCTCACACCCACACAGCACCATGGGGTGTCAGAAAGCTGGAGTAACTCAGCGGGACAGGCAGCATCTCTGGAGAGAAGGAACGGGAGACATTTCGGGTCGAGACCCCATTCTTCAGACATTACAGCATTACATCCCTGTCTTGTACACTGCAAGGGCCAGGAAGTGAGCGGACAAGATCATCTCTGACCCCTTTCACCCTGGCCACAAACTCATTGAATCACTTCCCTCTGGAATGCAACTCTGGACAGTCAAAGCTGCCACAGCCAGACATAAAAACAGCTTTTTTTCCCACGAGTAGTAGCTCTACTCAATAACCAAATGTCTGCAGCCTCCTTTTGCTCTGGTATTTTATTTCATTTACATGTTTAAACTGTAATGTTTTATTATTAATGTTTAATGTTTTGTGTAATTCTTAATTCTTACACTGTGTGTGTCGTGTTGTTATTGGCGAGTGGAGCACCAAGACAAATTCCTTGTATGGGAACATACTTGGCTAATAAACGTATTCATTCATTCATGTTGTGTGCCGATACATATGCCAATTATACGCTCTTGGATCTGAATGTCTGCAGTGTGAGCTGGCGGTGAACGGGAGCTGGCGGTTGCTTGCTCACCTGTGGTTTCTGCCGCTGGAGAGCAGCCAGTTCCCTCTGGTACAACGCCCCTGCGAATGGGTAGACCTCGGGCAGTTTGGCACTGGGGTCCATCAGTTCTTCGTCGTCCCAGCGGGGATCCCCTTGCGTACGGCTGTGTTGATCCTGGCCACGGACTGGATCACTGGGGCACAAAGAGACAGTCAGACTGGGGACCGGCAACACTGCTTGGGACGCAATGATCAAAGCAAAAAAGTTAACCGGACTCACCCGGACACAAAGTGCTGGAGTAACTGGGCGGGTCAGGCAGGTAACGTTTT
Source organism: Amblyraja radiata (assembly GCF_010909765.2). Taxonomy (NCBI): domain Eukaryota; kingdom Metazoa; phylum Chordata; class Chondrichthyes; order Rajiformes; family Rajidae; genus Amblyraja; species Amblyraja radiata. The sequence goes on from NC_045991.1 coordinate 10,417,327, forward strand.
GTGTCACAACCCTTCTTCAAACTTACAGGGGGAGACTGAGGGAGAGGAGGTGAGAAGGGGAGACTGGGGGAGGTGGTTAGAAGGTGAGAAAAAGGGTCCCCACCCAAAAACGTCACCTATCCACGTTCCTCGAAGATGCTGCCTGACCGCTGAGTTACTCCAGTGTCCTTTTATGTAACCCAGAATGTACAGTTCCTTGTTTCCACATACTGCTGATTTAACTTATTTACTTACTTATTATTACAGACTCAAGGTCCAGATAAAAGACAAGACATTACAGAATAAATTGTATACATAAGCACAGTAAATTACATTCAAAAGCACAATACATGGTTTAGGATCAAGAATAAAAATAATCAGTGTCCTACAACGAGACAACGATACCAATGTCTCCACAGCTGGGATTGGTAGCATGTAGTGCTAAACCTTATGTTTGATAAAGCCACGATGATTTCATTCTCAGACTCATTAATCTGGCAAATAAATGTATGCAAAAGATTTCTTAAGACAGTTTGTAAAGTATTGACTCCTGCAGCCACAAACATTTCACTTGCACAGGGCTCTCGCTTAACTTTTTTTCCCTGTTGCCAGCCGGGCAACCTTGGCAGCTTTTTAGGTTGCCAAATGACAGTTTAGGTGGTCATTTAAGATGGCTTGCATGACGCGTGCTCGGAAGAAGTGCGTAGTTACCCGTCGGAATTATGCTCAATTAAGCATTCACATATTATTTCTGCTTCAAATAAAGTCACAAACTAACATATTCACCAATCAAGACATGATATATACCACAATGACATGCAGCAAAATTATAATACAGTATCTCAACTCTTTTTACACATTGCAATTAATGCAATTTTTATTATATCTTTCCACTTCCAAACAAAAATGTGGTTGGATTATTTATCGTATGATCAACCTGTGTCAATAAATCCTGGACCATGGTAACATATATGCTTAACTATGCACACTACAGATTGATGCAAGTATGTTTTCTGTGAAGGACCAAAAATTATCATGACATGGCCATAGCATGGGTCGTTATTGCTATTGGTACAGAAACACTCTCGCTTCCCACATAATTTATCCACAACAAAATATACAGGTTGCAAAGAATTTTCTAAAGGCATTTTATGATAATAGCTGTTAAAACTGACTATACCCATCTGACAGGTTAAACATTACACTAACTAACAAGAGATGGCCAAAGGACATCAAATGCAGCAAATGTTCTTTTGGTAATATATTTAAAGGTGTCAAGACACCACATTACCGGACATTCAGATTAGATGTATGTGTTGTGAACAGCAATGAAGATACCCAGTTTGTAAGCAACAATTAAAAAAAAAAATTGTTGATAAACGCTGTTTCGATCATTCCCACTTTAGAATTAACATTAACATTTCAACTGAAATAACTCCTGACCAAATTTGTGATGTATATGACTGACTGTAGAAAAAACCTGGATAAATCCAACATATAGTTGTGAATGTTGCTCAGTAAATAACTACAGTACTGATAATCCATATTAAGAGCATTGACTGCGGTTTTAATGTTTCACGTGTTCACAATTTAATTAATCCATCTTTGTGGAATAAAACAAATAATAACATCGGGAATTAAAACATATTTGATCGCATTCTGTTAACAAACATAGTCGATGTTAGCTCTGAAGACATTTCCAGCACAATGGGGTCGGGAGGGGGTGTGTGTGTGAATCAGTGCAGGAAGGATAGATGATGGTGGTGGTGGTGGGGGGGGCTTGAGAAGGCAATCGCTGTGGATTGGATGGATTGAGGCAGGGGAATTAGTGCATGGTGGTTGGAGTAGGTAAAATTGTGAGGGGATGACAGTGGGTTGAATGGGGGGGATCTGTGCAGGATGGATGGGGGGAGCAGTGCTGGATGCAGTCCTAAAATTCTTAAGGGGTTGGACAGGCTAGATGCAGGAAGATTATTCCTGATGTTGGGGAAGTCCAGAACAAGGGGTCACAGTTTAAGGATAAGAGGGAAGTCTTTTGGGACCGAGATGGGAAAATCATTTTTCACACACAGAGAGTGGTGAATCTGTGGAATTCTCTGCAACAGAAGGTAGTTGAGGCCAGTTCATTGGCTATATTTAAGAGGGAGTTAGATGTGGCCCTTGTGGCTAAAGGGATCAGGGGGTATGGAGAGAAGGCAGGTACAGGATACCGAGTTGGATGATCAGCCATGACCATATTGAATGGCGGTGCAGGCTCGAAGGGCCGAATGGCCTACTCCTGCACCTATTTTCTATGTTTCTATAAAGGGGAGGAGCAGTGCAGGATGGATGGGAAGGGGGGGTCAGTACAGGATCAATTGGGGGGACCAGTGTAAGATTGATGGGGAGTGGCAGGATAATCAATGTGCGGTGGATAGGGAAATCAGAGCAGGATGAATAGATGGGGGGGGGAGTAGATGAGGAGGGGAGCACGGGGGATGTCAGTGAGGACTGAATAGAGGCAGGAATGGGGATCAGTGCGGGATGGAGAGGGGAGTGGAGGGGGGCGTACAAGAGAGAGAGAGAGGAAGGGGCAGAGGATGTGGGAAGGAAGGCCAGCGCTCCTCGGACAGCACCGGCATCATCACTGCCTTGGCCATCCCTGTCAGGCACGGCAATCGCTATCAAAATAGAGTGGACCGGGGGACAGAATATCTTGGCGGCCGCGCGCGCATGCGCACACTCACACACGCGCAAGAGGATTCGGAGTCCCGTGAACGGGAAATTCAGCTCAAGCCAGCGCTAAATGTAGCTGAACTCTGCCTGTCTCGCCTACAGCCCTGTCTCAATCCAGACAGGGACAGGCAGAGTGAGCTGGGTTTAGCGCTGCTTCTCTGCGCTGGCTGTGGGCCTAGGGGCACCGCTCCCGTCTGACTCCCGACATTTCTGGCCACCCGCGGGCGTGTGGGGGCTCTCGGGCGGGGACGGGGATGGTCCAGTGGCGGTTCGGCAGCTGTTTCAGCGCCGGACACCAGGATCGGTCCTGGCTGCGGTGCAGGGCTGCCGAGAGTGTTTTGGCTCGTCTCCATCCTCCAATCACCGCGCTCTGTCCTCAGCGCTTCCCGCCCCTTCCGCCTCTGGCCGACACCTCCCTCCTCCAAGGGTTTGCTTTGAAAGCAGAGTGGCAGCAGCGGCCGTTATCAGGCCGAGCGGGGTGCAGGAACAGGAGGAGGGGGAGAAGCCGCGGCCGCTGCTGCTGCTGCGCAGGGCCCGTCATTCGCTCCGACCCTCCGTCACATCACACTTCGGTCTACGGTATGAACCAAGTTGCCAAGCCGGGCAAAATGACTCGCCATTATGGTTGCCCGGCGACACTTTGAGTGGTCAGTGGTACCCGGGCAACCGTGAATTTCGAGCCCTGCTTGCACGACACCATCGAGGTCTCTTAAGTAATATTTTCATGGCATCATTATAAGCTACATTAAGTCTCTGTAAGCTTGTTTTTCTGTACTTTGACCATAGGTGTGCAGTAGGGGCATCGAGGACCAGAGGACATAGCTTCAAGGTGAAGGGGAAAAGATTTAATAGGAATCGGAGGGGTAACTTTTTCACACAGTGTGTGGTGGGTGTATGGAACAAGCTGCCAGAGGAGGTAGTTGAGTGGGATTATCGCAACGTTTAAGAAACAGTTGGACAGGTACATGGATAGGACAGGTTTGGAGGGATATGGACCAAGCTCAGGCAGATGGGACTAGTGTAGCTGGGACATGTTGGCTGGTGTGGGCAAGTTGGGCCTGTTTCCACACTGTATCTCTATGACTCTATGAGATACGATGCTCCAAAGTATTGAAACTTTCCTACTCACTGCTCAGATGCACGCTGGCATTTTTGTTGGCTGCATGAACAGCGGCCTGGAGCTCTTCATTCTCCAGCGGGTCCACCATCCCCAGCTCCTGAGGGCACAACATAGAAAACCATCAACATCCTGCACCAGGGAAGTGGGAGCTTGTGCAAGGCAAGGGGACCGACAGCACGGGAGACCTGCACTGTAGGTTTACATTAGAGCCACAGGCCAGAAGACATAGGTTTCAGTTCAAGAACCAGAGGACATAGGTTAAGGAGAGGATGGAAAGATTTAATAGGAACCTCAGGAGCAACTTTAACAAATATATTTATACAAGCTGTACAAAGGGTGGTAGATATATTGAACGAGCTGCCGGAGGAGGTAGTAGAGACAGGCACTATCACAATGATTGAATAACATTTGGACAGGTGCATGGATAGAGCAGGTTTAGGAGGATATAGGCCAGGTGGGACTTTAGTTTAGTTTAGTTTAGAGATACAGCTCGGAAACAGGTACTTCAGCCCACCGGGTCCGCGCCGACCAGCGATCCCCGCATATTAACACTATCCCACACCCACTAGGGACTGTGATTTGTGGTGATGGGGCATGTTGGTCGGTGTGGGCGTTGGGCCGAAGGGCCCGTTTCCATACTGTATGCTACTAGGCCCTGCGGCCCACTGAGTCCACATTAATGTGTAGGGAGAAACTGCAGATGTTGGTTTAAACCAAAGACAGATACAAAAAGCTGTAGTAACTGAAGAAGGGTCTCGACACAAAACGTCACCTGTTCCTTTTCTCCAGAGAAGCCGCCTGACCCGCTGAGTTACTCCAGCTTTTTGTGTCTGTCTTCCATTCACACTAGTTCTATGTTATCGTCCTTGTGGAAAGGCCGTTCACAAGAAGCCTGATCACAGAAGAGTTGAAGCTGCTCCTGAATCCGGTGGTGCATGGTTTTAAGCTCGAGACCCACTGCCAGACGGGTGCAGAGAGCTGAGAGAGAGACGGGGTGTGACAAAGCTTTGTTTATGTTGGCTGCTATTGTGAGGCAGTGTAAAGTGTGAGAAGGAGTTATAGTGGGGAATCTGGTCTGCAATTCTTGCAGTCTTTGGCAGAGCTGTTCCCAAACCAAGCTAGAATGCAACCTGACAGTTCCTATGATACATCAGCACAAGTTTGTGATGGGCCTGTCCCACTTAGGCAATTATCTGGGCAACTACAGGCAACTGCAGCAACATTTTCAACATGGTTAAACATTTTCGGCGACATAGGCGAGGAGACACCACGCGTTAATACGTCTTCACACCGTGTCTTTTTCGGTGACCTGATACGTCAGGCAATGATGCCGGTAGTCGCCGAAAATAATCGCCAAGTGGGACAGGCCCTTAACACTATCCTACACACACTGGGGTCAATTTACACTTATAACAAGCCAATCAACCTACAAACCTGTACGTGTTCGGAGTGTGGTTGGAAACTGAAGATTTCAGAGAAAACCTACGCGGTCACGGGGAGAACGTACAAACAAATAAGATCAAGTGGGACAGGCCCTTTAGTGTGCGGGGATCGCTGGTCGGCACGGACTCAGTGAGTCGACTACACCTGGAGTATTGTGTTGGCCTTCTCCAGAGCCAGCATATCCTTCTTTTGATAGGGGGCCCAAAATTGCACACAATATTCCAAATGCAGCCAGACCAGCGCCTCATAGAGCCTCAGCATTACATCCCTGTTTTTGTATACAAGCACTCGTGAAATAAATGCTAGTGTTGAGTTCACTTTCTTTGCTACTGATGAGTGCTGAGTCCATGACAAATACATGAATAAAATGCAAGGTTTAATACCAGTGCTTTCTGCTCGCGGTCGATGAGGAGCTGGTCCATGTACCATTCCATGTTCTCCCGGTTCACCTGGTGTAGCGTCAGCGCTGGACTCTGCAGAGCCGAGTCGAGTGCCTGCACATCGCTCTTCTCCAGCGCCTCGTCCACATACTCCACAGCCGTTTGCACTGAGAATGGAAAGGTCACTCGTTACATTGAGCGTGGTGCAGGCTAGGCAAGTACCACACAACATTAATGGTAGGATTATGGTGCCACCTGTTAACCCAGAGCAAGGAGGGACTGAGAGAGAGGTGGACCGGTGAGAGCAATGTGGGGGGGGGGGGGGGGGGGGGGGGGGGGGGGTGGGGGCAGCAGATAGGACTGTTCGATACTTTTGTAACTTTGTCACCAATGGACTATTGCAGGCTCCACCTTCCCTTGGCCACCGGTGTCCGCTCCGATTTTTCTGAACCTCCTAGTCATTGAATTTGTCAGCACAGAGTAACTAGTCGATACATTAAAGGCCTTGCATTGTCCTGCATGGACCAGAGTTAGGACACTTCACCCACCTTTGCCTGTCTGTATGGAAGTAATTGTGTGAAGCACTTTGGGGTCAATGCAAGTTGACTAAAAATGTGCTATATAAATAAAGACATTATTATTATTTTATTAGGAAGGAGCTGAAGATGCTGGTTTAAAATGAAGACAGACACAGAACGCTGGAATAACTCAGCAGATCCTGAGAAAAGGAATGGGTGACATTTCTGGTCAAGATTCGGTTCGCTTTGGGTCTGAAGAAGGGACCCGACTCAAAACCAGCGATCCAGAGATGCTGCCTGACCAGCTGAGTTACTCCAACATTTTTTGATGGTGCGCTAGTGTGTGGGACGATCACTGGTCGGCGCGGACACGGTGGGCTTAAGGACCTGGTTCTGCGCTGTATCTCTAAACTAAACACCCCTTTGAAAGCTCAGTTGCAGGCAGAGATCCAGAACATTGCCCCTCTCTACACAATGAACATTCACCCTCACGCCAGTACCTACCGCCAGGCAACAAACAGCACTGTACTTGCCATTGACTTTGTTAATATTGCCTTGAATTTCAGCGTGAGTCAAGAGCTCCTCGTACACGTCCTTCCCCTCGGTCAGCTCTGCTTTATACTGAAGAATAAACAAACAGGCAAGTCAGTACAGAACAGAGTCTTTTACCCAGAGTTGGGGAATCGAGGACCAGAGGACAAAAGTTCAAGGTGAGGGGGAAAAGATTTAATAGGAATCCGAGAGGTCACTTTTTTCACACAGAGGGTGGTGGGTGTATGGAACAAGCTGCCAGAGGAGGTAGTTGAGGCTGGGACTATCCCATCGTTTAAGAAACAGTTGGACAGATTTGGAGGGTTATGGACCAAGCGCAGGCAAGTGGGACTAGGGTAGCCGGGACATTGTTGGCCGGTGTGGGCGAGTTGGGCCAAAGGGCCTGTTTCCACACTGTATCACTCTATGACTCTATGAGGCACAGAGAACTGCAGGTGCACACACACACTAGAGACAATATACTGAAGCCAATTCATCTACAAACTTGCACGTCTTTGGGATATGGGAGGAAACCGGAGCACCCAGAGAGAACCCACGCAGGTCACGGGGACAAACATCCAAACATGGTACAGACAGCACCCGTAATTAGGATGGAACCTGGATCTCTGTGAGGCAGCAACTCTACCGCTGTGCTACCCTGCCGCTCTGTGGTGATTTAATGGGTTCCCTGTGAACCTCAAGCAGAGTCTCTACACGGCCTGGCCATGCACACAGGATGGAAAATGGACACATCTCCAAAGAGGTCACCAGCACACGGAGGACAAGAGGAAGACTGAAGCTCCACTACAGTGAAGATGTTTTCACTTATTGACTTTAGACTTGACTTTAGAGATACAGCGTGGAAACAACCCATCAGACCACTGAGCCCTCAGCGACCAGGGATCCCTGTACAAAAGCACTATTCTACACACTAAGGACAATTTAGTATTTTACCAAAGACAAATAACCTACAAACCTGGACATCTTTGGGATGTGGGAGGAAAGCAGAACGCCCGGAGAAACCCCACTTGTTCACAGGGAGAACGTGCAAACTCCAAACAGACAACAACCATAGTCGGGTTACCTACCTGATCTCCCGGTGGCTCAGTACTTCAACTCCCCCTCCCATTCCCAATCTGACCTTTCAGTCATGGGCCTCCTCCATTGTCAGAGTGAGGCCGAGCTCAAATTGGAGGAACAGCACCTCACATTCCGCTTGGGTAATTTGCACCCCAGCGGTATGAACATTAACTTCCCAAACTTCAGATAGCCCTTGCTTTCTCTCTCTCTCCATCCTTTTCCCTTCTCTCCAGAGATGCTGCCTCACCCACTGAGTTACTCCAGCATTTTGTGTCCACCCATATGTAGGATGGAAGCCGGGTCTGTGGTGCTGAGAGGCAGTAACTGGACTGTTACGCCACCATGCCGCACGCGCGCTCGGTGCTTCTTGACCGTTCTACATCAAGAACAGACACTGAATAATTTGCTCAGGAGAAGAGCCCAGGAAAAGAAGGGCAGCATGGCGACACAGCTGTATAGTTGCCACGGTGACATAAACATAGAAAATAGGTGCAGGAGTAGAGGCCATTCGGCCCTTCGAGCCTGCACCACCATTCAATATGATCATGGCTGATCATCCAACTCAGTATCCCGTACCAGTGACCCGGGGCTCAATCCTGACTACTGGCTGGATTGGGTGCTGTCTGTACGGAGTTTGCACGTTCTCCCCGTGACCTGCATGGGTTTTCTCCAGGATCTCCGGTTTCCTCCCACACTCCAAAGATGCACAGGTTTGTAGGTTGATTGGCATGGTATAATCGTAAACTGCCCCTACTGGGTGTAGGATAGTGTAAGGGTGCGGGGATCGCTGGTCGGCCCGGACACGGTGGGTCACAGCGGCACAGAATTTCCTGGTACACCGGGGCAAGACTGTCGACAAGGTTCACCAGCATGGCACTGGGGTTACGCAGAGCCACCAGCGTTTGCTCCACAAGCCCTCGATCGATGGCCTCGTTAATGGCGATCACAGCCGCATCCACTGAGCACGATGAGACACAAAATACTGGAGTAACTCAGCGGGACAGACGGCATCTTTGGAGAGAAGGAATGCCATTCCTTCTCCAGAGATGCCACCTAGAAAATTAGCCTACAAGTCTTTGGAGTGCAGGAGGAAACCGGAACACCCGGTGAAAACCCACACAGATCATGGGGAGAACGGTCAAACTCCATACAGATAGTACCAGCAGTCAGGACTGAACCCGGGTTTCTGGCGCTGCGAGGCAGCAACTCTACCGCTGTGCCACCGTGTCAGTGAGGTCTGCTTTATGTTTTTTTCCAAGTTGTACAAAAAACAAAGCATTTCACTGACAACTCCATTGAATAAATGGAAGACCATCTTCGGAGAATATTCCTGCCGGTTTGTATTTTGCTTTAAGATTTTGAAATAAAACAACATTCATCAGCCTACCCAAATCTTTTAACAGGACATTGTGTTCAGGACGGACATTGTGGGCCGAAGGGCCTGTGCTGTACGAGAAACAAGCATTTTACGCCGGGGTTACGTGCTTGAAAAGCAGCGTGCAAATCAAACAACGCTCAAATCAAACCGATGCTCCAATGTTACCACATGCTCCAACGCTGCCACAAGCTCCAATGCTGCCACAAGCTCCAATGCTGCCACACAGCGCCAATGCTGTCACACAGCGCCAATGCTGTCACAAGCTCCAATGCTGCCACAAGCTCCAATGCTGCCAAAGCTCCAATGCTGCCACAAGCTCCAATGCTGCCACAAGCTCCAATGCTGCCACAAGCTCCAATGCTGCCACAAGCTCCAATGCTGCCACAAGCTCCAACGCTGCCACAAGCTCCAATGCTGCCACAAGCTCCAATGCTGCCACACAGCGCCATTGCTGTCACAAGCTCCAATGCTGCCACAAGCGCCAATGCTGTCACAAGCTCCAATGCTGCCACAAGCTCCAATGCTGCCACAAGCTCCAATGCTGCCATAGCGCCAATGCTGCCACAAGCGCCAATGCTGCTACACACGTGCCAATGCTGCCACAAGCTCCAATGCTGCCACAGAGCGCCAATGCTGTCACAAGCTCCAATGCTGCCACAAGCTCCAATGCTGCCACAAGCTCCAATGCTGCCACACAGCGCCGATGCTGCAACAAGCACCAACACTGCCACATACAGCGCCAACGCTGCTACACACGTGCCAATGCTGCCACAAAAGCTCCAATGCTGCCACACAAGGTCCAATGCTGCTACACAAGCTCCAATGCTGCCACACGCGCCAGGCAGAAATTTCAGCGTGTTATTCAGAAAATATGAGCGAGTAAATTAAACTTCGGTAGTGATTAGACAAGCGGGTTATTCTAAATGCATGTAAATCAAGCACGTGTCAAATGTGAGGTGCCTCTAGTTTAGTTTAGATGCAGCATGGAAACAGGCCCTTCTGTCACGCCGGCCAGCGATCACCATGTACACTAGCACGATCCCATACACTGGGCCATCTTTACCGATGCCAATCCACATATAAAACAGCACATCTGTGGAATGTGGGAGGAAACCGGAGATCCTGGAGAAAACCCACACAGGTCACAGGGAGAACATACAAACTCTGTACAGACAGCACCTGCAGTCAGGATCGAACCCGGGTCTCTGGCACTCTGATGCAGCAACTCTACCGCTGCGCCGACCCATACCGCCCTGTACTGTTCTGTGTTGTACCTTACCTGCTGCTTCATCGACTGAAAGTTCATTGGCCAAGATTCCACCGATCTTACTAAAGAAGGGCATCTGTATCCCATATTTGTCCAACTCAGTTTTCAAGTTATTGACCTCCTCTGTAAGGAAAGCAAGAGTTCAGAAGTTAAACAAGCCGAGTAAAATACGAGTGACGTTCCACCATCATCCAAGGAAAATGAAGCAGTCAGCACAACTCATACCCAAACTCTAGCCTTGAGCACTCTCCATCACTCTTCCATGGTAACTGCAGTCATCAACTATAAACGGCCTGTACCACATAGGCAATTTTTTAGGCGACTACAGGCAATTAGGTGACTACAGGCACACGGTTGCCGGGATGTCGATTGGATAGAAACATAGAAAATAGGTGCAGGAGTAGGCCATTCGGCCCTTCTAGACAGCACCGCCATTCAATGTGATCATGGCTGATCATCCACAATCAGTACCCCGTTCCTGCCTTCTCCCCATATCCCCTGACTCCGCTATCTTTAAGAGCCCTATCTAGCTCTCTCTTGAAAGCATCCAAAGAACCCGCCTCCACCGCCCTCTGAGGCAGAGAATTCCACCTCCAGTTTAAATTCCATTTAGAATATTTTGGAGGACCAAGAAACCAAGACTCACCACTCTCTGTGAGAAAAAGTGTTTCCACGTCTCCGTTCTAAATGGCCGACCCCTTCACCCCCGGCGGACACCAAGGTAGCGGGGCGGGGCGGGGCCGGGCGGGGCCGCTGGGGGAGAGAGGGAGAGAGAGAGAGAGACTCACCGGACGTAGACGCTGATGGCGGCGGCGATCAAGATGGCGGCGGCTCCGGGCACCAACCGTCGCCGGGTCCCGCCCCCCGACCGCGCTGATTGGACGAGGAGGCGGCGACTGACGGCGGTCCCGGCCAATGGGCGGAGGGTTAGAGGGACGTCCCGCCTCCCATAGGCGCTGATTGGACGGGGACTGAGTGACGGGCGGACGGGTCATCCAATGGGCGGGCTGATAGGCTGGAGACGGGTTGACGGACGGAAGAACCGGCCAATGGACGGGCGGGGGCTGGAGGTTGTCCCGCCCCCTGTCGTTGCTGGTTGGATGGAGACGGGAGAGGGGCGGACGGATCATCCAATGAGGAGGGGGGGAGGGTCTGAAGGTTGTGCCGACCGCGCTCACTGGAGGAGGATGGGAGACTGAGGGATGGAAAGGCCAATGGGCGGGGAGATGGTGACTGTCCCGCCTCTAGACGTGGCTGATTGGATGGTGATGGGTGATGGGCAGCTGGATCATCCAATGGAGGGGGTTGGTGGATGTCCCGCCTCTCACAAGCAGTGATTGGTGGAGGAAACGGCGCCGGACATCGGACTCGGCCAATGGGCGGAGGAGCTGGAGGTTATCCCGCCTCCTGTCGTTGCGCATTGGAGGAGGATGGAGACGGACAGACGGCCCGGCCAATGGGCGGAGGGTTAGAGGGACATCTGGAGTGTTCCAGTTTTGGACATCCTTGTGATTGAGGCACCAGGTTGATCCCTGGGATGGAGGGGCTGTCACATGTGGACAGATTGGACATAGAAACATAGACAACAGGTGCAGGAGTAGGCCATTCGGCCCTTCGAGGCAGCACCGCCATTCAATGTGATCATGGCTGATCATCCACAATCAGTACCCCGTTACTCCCTTCTCCCCATATCCCCTGACTCCGCTATTTTCAAGAGCCCTATCTAGCTCTCTCTTGAAAGCATCCAGAGAAGCCGCCTCCACCGCCCTCTGAGGCAGAGAATCCACAGACTCACCACTCTCTGTGAGAAAAAGTGTTTCCTCGTCTCCGTTCTAAATGGCCAACCCCTTAATGTTAAACTGTGTGTGGACCCTGGTTCTGGATTCCCCCAACATCAGGAACATGTTTACTGCCTCTAGTGTGTCCAAGCCCTCAACAATCTTATATGTTTCAATAAGATACCCTCTCATCCTTCTAAACTCCAGCTGCTCCATTCTCTCAGCATGTCAGTCCCGCCATCCCGAGAATTAACCTTGTAAACCTACGCTGCACTCCCTCAATAGCAAGAATGTCCTTCCCCATATTAGGGGACCAAAATTGCACACAATACTCCAGGTGTGGTCTCACCAGGACTCTGTACAACTGCAGAAGGATCTCTTTGCTCCGATGTTCGATTCCTCTTGTTATAAAGGCCGACATGCCAGTCACTTTCTTCACTGCCTGCTGTACCTGCATGCTTACTTTCATAGACTGATGAACAAGGAACCCCAGATCCCATTGTACTTCCCCTTTTCCCAACTTGACGCCATTTAGATAGTGCTGGAATAGGTGCAGGAGTATTAATTGCCTCATGGCAACATCCTTGTAAAAATCTTGTCGAGAGCATTTTCTTTCTACCTCTCTGTTATTTAATGCAGAATAAGAACATATTGACTGCATGATATTTTCTGTAATTTCAGATGTTACAGCCCCTAGACTGTGGAACAGCATCCCCTTTCCCATCAGAACTGCTCCCTCCATCGACTCTTTTATGTCAAGACTAAAGACTTATCTATACTCCCAAACCTCTCCTGACGTCCTCTGAGTGAGGGCGACATGTATATATGTATGTAGTTTTGTTGTGCTATTCTTATAACAAATGTAAAGCACTTTGGCCAACGATTTGTTTTTTAAATGTGCTATATAAATAAATGTGACTTGACTTGACTTGACATCCTTAAGTTATATATCATTTGTAAATCTTGCTCAAAACAAATTTAATTTTGTGAAATACTTAATTTAGATAACCCCACCATTACAGACAGATCTCATTCCACTCTCTGGCTATTGGGAAGAGCAGACCCATTTTATTGTTGAGAAACAACTCTATAGACACAAAAACATTAATGAACATTCCAGGGCGATAGGAACTGGAATCTTCATATTGCTATTATTTTCCTAAATACTGCAGTTGTGAACAGTGTGATTAGATGAATGAATTGCAGAGTGCAAGTGTAATACAAAATCAACTCAAACACAGCATATGAGCCATTTAAAAAGAAATGATTTTAAAAACATTAAAAAAGAAAATTACCAGTCAAAATTTATAAACATTTTATTCTTTAAGACGAATTAACCAAATTATGAAGGAACAGAATTATGAACTAACCCTATATCACACACACAAACTGTTCCCCCGCAACGTTGATTACACTGCGAGTCAGGTTGGGTCCGGTTACTGAAATGGACAACAAAATGCCCAGGTTCTGCTCCATTGCTACTGCACGTCAGCCCATTGCATTACGCAGGAGTGGCCTATCTTGCTCCGCTATAGGATCTTTGGTAGGGATTACCTGAAATTAGAGAAGTCAATGTTCATACCACTGGGTTGCAAACTGCCCAAGCGAAATATGAGGTGCTGCTCCTCCAATTTACGGTGGGCCTCACTCTGGCCATGGAGGAGGCCCAGGACAGAAAGGTAGGATTCAGAATGAGAGGGGGAGTTGAAGTGCTGAGCCACCGGGAGATCGGGTTGGTTAATGCGGACCGAGCAGAGGTGTTTGGTGTGTGTCTGTGCGTGAGAGAGATAGTGTGTGTGAGAGAGCGAGAGATAGTGTGTGTGAGAGAGCAAGAGAGAGAGGATGTGTGTGTGCGTGAGAGAGAAAGTGTGTTTGAGAGAGCAAGAGAGAGGATGTGTGCGTGTGAGAGAGAGTGTGTGAGAGGGAGTGTGAGGGATAGAGGGAGTGTGAGAGAGGAGGGGGGCACAAGAGGGTGTGTGCGTGTGAGATAGAGAGCGAGAGGGAGTGAGAGAGAGAGGGAAAGGGAGTGTGAGAGAGAGGGAGTGTGATAGAGAGGGAGTGTGAGAGGAGTGTGGCACGAGAGGGTGAAGTGGAGTGAATTTGTGTACCGGGGGGGGGGGGGAGTGTGGGGAGAGGGGAGGGAGGAATGTATATGTGCAGCTGTAAGGGACATTGGTCAGGTAGCATTTGGAGTATTGCATACAGTTCTGGTCATTCCATTGGTTTGCAAAAAAGGACACAAAATGCTGGAGTAACTCAGCGGGACCGGCAGCATCTCCAGAGCAGGAATAGGTGATTGAAGAATTGACCCTAAACGTTACTCATTCCTTCCAGCATTTTGCGTCTACATAAACAGCGCCTATCTATCCGCGTGGCGGTGTGCCAGCAGGCTGGATGAGCGGGCAAAGGCCTTGCCACAGAGTCGGCAGGTGTAGGGGAACTGGCTGGTTTGGACTCGCCGGTGCTCCAGCAGGTGGTCAAGGCGGGTGAAGCCCTTCCCACAGGCCGGGCAGGTGAAGGGACGCTCTTCGCTGTGGGTACGCCGGTGCTGCCACAGGCTGAACATGCGGCTGTAACCCTTGTCACACTCAGCGCACACAAAGGGTCTCTCTCTGGTGTGTATCCACTGGTGCTCCCGCAGCCCCCGTGCTCTCTTGTCACAGTGGGAGCAGCTGCCCGCCGCCATGAGTCCACCGGTGCTGCCGCAACCCCCGCGAGCTGTCAGACTCCTCACCGCAGTACGGGCAGTCGTAGGGCTGGCCACTGGTGCGCACGCGCTGGTGAGGCAGGGCATGGAAGGCCATGGCAAAACGCTCTACACATACCGGGTTGGGGACGGGACGGTCGCCGGTGTGCACCCGCTGGTGGGACAACAGCTTGGAGGAGCAGGTGAAGCCCTTGCCGCACTGGGCACAGGTGAAGGGGCGCTCGCCGGTGTGGATGCGCTGGTGGGACAGCAGGTTGCCGGAGGATGTGAAGCCCTTGTCGCACTGGGCGGAGGTGAAGGGGCGCTCGCCGGTGAGGGTGCGCTGGTGTTGCAGCAGGCCGCAGGACTGGGTGCAGGTGTAGGGGCGCTCCCCGTTGTGGATGTACCGGTGCTGCTTCAGATCTGGCGACGACTTGAAGCCTTTGCCGCAGTCGGAGCAGGTCGCTCACTGCGGTGCACCCGCAGGTGGTTACTCAGCCCCGACAACTGGGCAAAGCTCTTGCTGCAGGTAGAGCAGCCTTAGGGCATCTCGCCCGTGTGCACCTGCCGGTGGGTTTTCAGGACATTCGCCGTCTTAAGCTCTTGCCGTTCTCCGAGCAGTCGAAGGGGTTGCCAGACCTTGCCACACACGTCGCACTCATAACGCTTCTCCTTGTTGTGCCCCGTCATGCGGTCCTCCATCGAAGCTCAGCCCCTCGAAGCTCAGCCCCTCGAAGCTCAGCCCGCACACCGAGCAGATGGGGGAGGGGGGCTCATCTGCACCCTGGCCGCCCTCAATGGCCACTCACGTCCCCGTCCACAGCAACGACTCCTAAACCCTGCATGAGGCGAACACAGAATGTCAACAAGCTGGCAAACAGGACATTATTAGCACATATCGGGTGCGTTTATGGCGGAGGAAACCATTATATAATTCTGCGCGGCACAGTGGTGCAGCGGTACAGTTGCTGCCTCACCGCCAGAGACCTAGGTTCGATCCTGACTACGGGTGCTGTCTGTGCGGAGTTTGTACGTTCTCCCCTTGACCTGCGTGGGTTTTTACTCCGAGTGCTCCGGTTTCATCCAACATTTCAAAGACGTTCAGGGTTGTAGATTAATCGGCCTCCGCAAAATAGTTAAGTTGTCCCTAATGTGCGTCGGACAGTGCTAGTGTACGTACGGGGTGATCGCTGGTCGGTGCGGAGCGGGGGAACAGTAATTCATTCATCTAATCTCATCGGGACGACAGATGGCACAATGGGCTAAGTGTTCGGCTGGCAACCGGAAGGTAGCCGGTTCGAATCCCGCTTGGAGTGCATACTGTCGTTGTGTCCTTGGGCAAGACACTTCACCCACCTTTGCCTGTGTGTGAATGTGTGTGAGTGATTGGTGGTGGTCGGAGGGGCCGTAGGCGCAGATTGGCAGCCACGCTTCCGTCAGTCTGCCCCAGGGCAGCTGTGGCTACAGAAGTAGCTTACCACCACCGAGTGTGACTGAGGAGTGAATGAATAATGCGATGTAAAGCGCCTTGAGTATTAGAAAGGCGCTATATAAATCCCATCCATTATTATTATTATTAATATAATCACACTGTTCACATCTGCAGTATTTGGGAAAATAATAGCAATATGAAGATTCCAGTTGCTCTAGCCCTGGTATGTTACTTCATGTTTTTATGCTTATTTTCTATGTTCTATGGAGTTGTTTCTCCACAAATAAAAAGGGGTCTGGTCTTCCCAATAGCCAGAGAGTGGAATGACTGTGGGGTTATCTAATTGAAGAATTTCACAAAATTAAATTTGTTTTGAGCAAGATTTACAAAAGATGTGTAACTTAAGGATGGTTTTATTCCATGAGCACACAACTGACTAGATTGTGCTGGAAAGAACACACACACATGAATGTGATATAGATGTATATAATCATATAACACACACAATTATATTTCTTCTGATCTTTATATCCAATGATGAACTTTATTTCAGACTAGACAAGGGACATTAAATAATAAACATTGTAAACCTCCCCGCAACTTCACACACACTGGGTCCTATCCCACCCCTCAACTCTCCCCCCCCCCCCCCACCCCCCCCCCCCCCCCCCCCCGGCACTCCCTCGCCTCCCCCCATGCTACAATGTCTCCCCCCCTCCTATGCTGTAGTCCCTTAACCCACCAGCCCCCAACCCCACATCTCTCCCCATGCTATCTGCACCCCGGCCCCTCCCCCACCTTTCTCTCCTAAAGATCTTATAGTAGAGCTCCGCTATGAGATCTTTGCTCTCTCCCTCCCCCGGCCCCTCCCAACCCTCCTGCACCACCACTACCCCACTTGCACTACTCCCTTCCCCTCTCCCCGGGCCGCGCACCCCCTCACCCAGCACCCCTTCTTCCCGCACCCTTCTCTCCGCAACCCCTCTCCCCACACCCCCTCTCCCCGATGCCCGGGGAATGCAGAGGTTGGCTGCTAAAAATGGCGGAGGCTGGTTGCTAAAATGGCGGAGGCTGGTTACTAAAATGGTTCCTTTACTCAGAACTGCTGTAGTTTTGGGAGCAACAGCAGGAGGAGGTTAGCAAGAGATACGACTGATTGGCTCTAGCCCGAGTGGGAGGAGAGAAGTGAGTCAGTGCCCGGAAAACAGTTGAAAACTGAGGAATTTGGTTTGTAAATTGGTAAATCAGGCAATTTATCAGTCAATTTAAGCAAGACTGCTCTTAGGGAGCGGCCTTTGCAATGGAGTACAAGCGGCTAAGGGCAGTAGCAAGACGAGTTGTAAAGGATGCAAAGAGGAATAGTTGGAGGAAGTTGTGTGGTACGCTAGGCCCGGAAACTCCAGTAAGGCATTTGTGGTCAGCTGTGCGTAGAATGTCAGGAGTATACAAAATAAGTTTGTTACCAGTGTTGCAGAAGGGTGAGGTGGTAGCAGTCTCCAATAAGGAAAAAGCAGACATGTGTGTTGACAGTTTTCAAGCAGTGCATAGATCAGAGAGCATGGGAGTGGAGAGGTGTAGAAAGAGAACTGAGCTGATGGCAGTTAATCAGTGGAAGCTGGAGAGGAGTTTAGTAAATGATAATACCTTTAATCTGTTTTTTACCATAAAAGAGTTGAAGGATGCAATTATGTCTGGGGCAAATACCACCCCGGGGAGAGATAGGTTGTCGTATGAGTTATTTAAACATCTGGATGATATTGTACTTGATGAAATCTTAGCTTTGTTTAATACTGTGTGGGCAGAGGGTTATTTACCAAAGGAATGGAAACATGCAGTCGTGGTCCCTATTTTAAAACCAGGCAAAGAGGCATCTGACCCTAGTTCATATCGCCCTATAGCGCTCACAGCAGTGCTCTGTAAAATTATGGAGAGGATGGTAACCAACAGACTAGTTTATTTTTTAGAAACCAGAGGACTACTTGTTGATGTACAGAATGGCTTTAGGAATGGAAGGTCTACAATGGAGTCTGTATCAGTTTTGGATCAGGATATTAAAAGGGCATTTAGAAGCAAGGAAACAGTAGTGAGTGTATTCCTTGATATTGAGAAGGCATATGATTCTTTGTGGAAGGAGGGATTAATGATTAAAATTTTTGACTTGGGAGTCAGGGGACGAATGTTCAACTGGATTAAGGATTTTTTATTGAATAGAACAATACAAGTAATGGTTGGTAGTGTCAGCTCAGAGACTGTAGAAATAGAGAATGGAACCCCGCAGGGAAGTGTTATCAGTCCAGTTTTATTTAATATCATGATAAACGACATATTTTGTAAATTAGAGAGAGGATTTGGTCTGTCTTTGTTTGCAGATGACGGGGCCATCTGGAAAAGAGGTCGTATTGTAGAGTTTGTTTTAAAACAGATTCAAAGAGTGTTAGTGTCTGTAGAGGAATGGGGGAACACATGGGGCTTTAAAATCTCTGCCTCTAAGACTAAATATATGGTATTTGGTTTTAAAAGAAAGTTACCTAAGTTAGGGCTGTATATGTATGGGTCTCTATTGGAGAAGGTAAAGGTTTTTAAGTTTTGGGTGTTTGGTTTGAAGAGCGTATGACTTGGGCTGTGCATGTAGGTAAAATTGTGTTGAAGTGTGGAAAAGTTCTGAATGTTATGAGAAGTCTGGTTGGGTGTGAGTGGGGGGCCAACAGGGAGACAATGCTGCTAATTTACCTGTACCTGTGCCCTATTGGGTTCTTCCTGAACTGTTTATTGAGCTTGCTTTTCTTCAGGAAAAAGATAAGCGCGAGGTGACTCCAAGAATAGTGGAATATCTTAATTCAACCAGTGAGAGCACTTTGATTGTTTTTACAGATGGATCTAAAGATCCAGTTAGTGGGAGAGCTGGGTTTGGAGTGTATGTGGAGCAGCTTGGGTTGAAGATTGGCCGGCGCATTTCTGATGGAAGCTCTGTTCTCACGACTGAATTAATGGCAATTCAATGGGCTCTATGGTGGATTGAGGAAGCCAGTTTTAGTGAAGTCATTATCTGTTCTGATTCTGCAGCTGCTCTTGAAACTTTAAGAGTAGGGAAATCTAAAGCTCGTCCTGACATTCTAAATGAAATCATGAGTGTGTTTTCTAGAATTGGGTTTGCGTGTAACATCACTTTTTGCTGGGTTCCCGGGCATGCTGGGGTGAGGGGGAATGAGCAGGTGGACCTCATAGCAAAGGAGAGTTTAAGAAGAGAAATAGATATCCATGTATTATTGGGGAGAGTGGAACTGAGAGAAATAATTAAAGAGGGCTTAACAAAAGAATGGCAGAGAGGATGGGAAATGGAAGTCAGGGTAGACACTACTTTTCTATACAATCTGAAGTTAGGAAAATATGTTTCTGTACATCTCTGTCCCGTAGGGACTCGGTTAAACTGTGTAGATTGAGGTTGGGACACTGTGAGTTAAATTACTATTTGTGCATTGTAGGGAAACATGTTTCTGGTTTGTGTGAATGTGGAGTAATGAGACAGTTAAGCATGTTTTCCTAGAATGTAAAAAGTACAGGGTAGAAAGAGAAGTATTGTTTGTTAGACTGACAGGACTTGGAGTTGAGGCTTTTTCTGTTTCATCTTTGTTTGGACACAGTGAGAAACATCAACTGATATCCAGGGCTGTTCTTCAATTCCTGCAAGTTACAGGACTGTATGTAAGGATTTAGTTCAAACTTTGACCTGTGGAGGGCAGTAATACGCTTAGCAGCGTCTACACTGCCGGAATCCTACAAGAAGAAGAAGCAGAAGGGAGCGGCCTTGTGAGTGAGCGGACTTGTGAGTCTTTGGCTCGAGAGTCTTCGGAGAGGAGACCACGCAATACGCTTGAGAGGTAGAGACGAAAGAAGGAGATGTCAGGCAAGCTGATTCAGTGCGATGCTTGCAGTATGTGGGAGGTCAAGGACACCGCTGGTGCCTCTGGCTGCTACAAATGCGAGAAGTGCATCCAGGTAGAGCTCCTGAAGGACCGTGTTGGGGAACTGGAGAGGAAAGTGGATGACCTCCGGTTCGTCCTAGAAACGGAGTCGTTCCTCGACAAGTCCTACAGTAAGATTGTTACACCTAAGGTACTGGAAGATAGAAGGTGGGAGACAGTGAGAAAGGGAGGGAAGCATGGAATGCCAACGTCCCCGGGTGTTGTACCTCTTGTGAACAGGCTCACCCACTTAGAAGCTGTCGGGACAGAAGACGTGTTTACACTGAGCGGCGGACTAGCTTGCGATGCGAATAGGGCAGTTGAGCCAAAACCAAAAAGGCCTAAGGCAGGCAACGCCATTGTAGTGGGAGATTCCATTGTGAGAGGTACGGACAGGGGTTTCTGCGGCAACAGACAGGATGCGAGGATGGTGTGCTGCCTTCCTGGTGCCAGGATCCAGGATGTCACGGACAGAGTGCATAAAATCCTCAAGGGCGAAGGTGAACATCCGGAAGTGGTAGTGCATGTCGGCACAAACGATGTCGGAAAGAAGCGGATGAATATTCTGCAGCGTGACTTTAGAGAGCTCGGAAAAATGCTGAAATGCAGGACCTCCAGGGTTGTTATCTCCGGTTTGCTTCCAGATCCTCGTTGCTGGCGAGAGCAGGAACAGGGAGATACGGGACCTGAACGTGTGGCTGAGGAACTGGTGCACGGGGCAGGGATTTAGATTCTTAGATCACTGGGATCTGTTTTGGGGTAAGGGGGAACTGTACAAAAGGGACGGATTGCATCTTAACAGGTGTGGGACCAGCATTCTGGCAGGCAGGTTTGCCACTGCTACACGGGTGGTTTTAAACTGAATAAGGGGGGTGGGGTGTCAAATGGGATAGTGGAGGATGGAGTTAAAGGGAAAGGGTTTCTTAAATGTGTGAGCGTAGAGACAGAGGGGTGTAAAATGAGGGTAGAAGCAATAGGTAGCAAGGTGAAAAGTAAAAGTGGCAGGCTGGCAAATCCAGGGCAAAAATCAAAAAGGGCCACTTTTCAGCATAATAGTATAAGGGGTAAGAGTGTTGTAAAAACAAGCCTGAAGGCTTTGTGTCTCAATGCAAGGAGCATTCGTAATAAGGTGGATGAGTTGAATGTGCAGATAGCTATTAATGACTATGATATAGTTGGGATCACGGAGACATGGCTCCAGGGTGACCAAGGCTGGGAGCTGAACATCCAGGGATATTCAATATTCAGGAGGGATAGACAGAAAGGGAAAGGAGGTGGGGTAGCGTTGCTGGTTAGAGAGCAGATTAACGCAATAGAAAGGAAGGACATTAGCTTTGAGGATGTGGAATCGATATGGGTAGAGCTGCGAAACACTAAGGGGCAGAATACGCTAGTGGGAGTTGTGTACAGGCCACCTAACAGTAGTAGTGGTTGGGGATGGCATCAAACAGAAAATTAGAAATGCGTGCAACAAAGGTAAAACAGTTACAATGGGTGACTTCAATCTACATATAGATTGGGTGAGGAAGAGGATTTCTTGGAATGTATGTGGGATAGGTTTCTAAACCAACATGTAGAGGAACCAACGAGAGAGCAGGCTATTCTAGACTGGGTATTGAGTAATGAGGAAGGGTTAGTTAGCAGTCTTGTTGTGCGTGGCCCCTTGGGCAAGAGTGCCCATAATATGGTTGAGTTCTTCATTAGGATGGAGAGTGACATCGTTAATTCAGAAACAAGGGTCCTGAACTTAAAGAAAAGTAACTTTGAGGGTATGAGCCGTGAATTGGCCAAGATTGACTGGCGATTGATTCTTAATGGGTTGACGGTGGATATGCAATGGAAGGCATTTAAAGACTGCATGGATGAACTACAACAATTGTTCATCCCAGTTTGGCAAAAAAATAAATCAGGGAAGGTAGTGCATACGTGGATAACAAGGGAAATCAGGGATAGTATCAAAACAAAAGATGAAGCGTACAAATCAGCCTGAAAAAGCAGCCTACCAGAGGACTGGGAGAAATTCAGAGACCAGCAGAGGAGGAGAAAGGGCTTAATTAGGAAAGGGAAAATAGATTATGAAAGAAAACTGGCAGGGAACATAAAAACTGACTGCAAAAGCTTTTATAGATATGTGAAGAGAAAAAGATTAGTTAAAACAAATGTAGGTCCCTTGCAGTCAGAAACGGGTGAATTGATCATGGGGAACAAGGACATGGCAGACCAATTGAATAACTACTTTGGTTCTGTCTTCACTAAGGAAGACATAAATAATCTGCCGGAAATAGCAGGGGACCGGGGGTCAGAGATGGAGGAACTGAGTGAAATCCAGGTTAGCCGGCAAGTGGTGTTGGGTAAATTGAATGGATTAAAGGCCGATAAATCCCCAGGGTCAGATAGGCTGCATCCCAGAGTACTTAAGGAAGTAGCCCCAGAAATAGTGGATGCATTAGTGATAATTTTTCAAAACTCTTAAAATTCTGGAGTAGTTCCTGAGGATTGGAGGGTAGCTAATGTAACACCACTTTTTAAAAAGGGAGGGAGAGAGAAAACGGGGAATTATAGACCAGTTAGTCTAACGTCGGTAGTGGGGAAACTGCTAGAATCAGTTATTAAGGATGGGATAGCAGCACATTTGGAAAGTGGTGAAATCATTGGACAAAGTCAGCATGGATTTATGAAGGGTAAATCATGTCTGACGAATCTTATAGAATTTTCGAGGATGTAACTAGTAGAGTGGATAAGGGAGAACCAGTGGATGTGTTATATCTGGACTTTCAGAAGGCTTTCGACAAAGTCCCACATAAGAAATTAGTATACAAACTTAAAGCACACGGTATTGGGGGTTCAGTATTGATGTGGATAAGAGAACTGGCTGGCAGACAGGAAGCAAAGAGTAGGAGTAAACGGGTCCTTTTCACAATGGGCAGGCAGTGACTAGTGGGGTACCGCAAGGCTCAGTTCTGGGACCCCAGCTATTTACGATATATATTAATGATTTGGATGAGGGAATTGAATGCAACATCTCCAAGTTTGCGGATGACACGAAGCTGGGGGGCAGTGTTAGCTGTGAGGAGGATGCTAGGAGGCTGCAAGGGTGACTTGGATAGGCTGGGTGAGTGGGCAAATGCATTGGCAGATGCAGTATAATGTGGATAATGTGAGGTTATCCACTTTGGTGGCAAAAACAGGAAAGTAGATTATTATCTGAATGGTGGCCGATTAGGAAAGGGGAAGATGCAACGAGACCTGGGTGTCATGGTACACCAGTCATTAAAAGTAGGCATGCAGGTGCAGCATGCAGTGAAGAAGGCGAATGGTTTGTTAGCATTCATAGCAAAAGGATTTGAGTATAGGAGCAGGGAGGTTCTACTGCAGTTGTACAGGGTCTTGGTGAGACCACACCTGGAGTATTGCGTACAGTTTTGGTCTCCTAATCTGAGGAAAGACATTCTTGCCATAGAGGGAGTGCAGAGAAGGTTCACCAGACTGATTCCTGGGATGTCAGGACTTTCATATGAAGAAAGACTGGATCAGTCGGTTTGTACTAGCTAGAATTTAGAAGATTGAGGGGGGATCTTATAGAAACTTACAAATTCTTAAGGGGTTGGACAGGCTAGATGCAGGAAGATTGTTCCCGAAGCTGGGGGAGTCCAGAACAGGGGCCACAGTTTAAGGATAAGAGGGAAATCTTTTAGGATCGAGATGAGGAAAACATTTTTCACACAGAGAGTGGTGAATCTCTGGAATTCTCTCCC
>NC_045991.1:10441363-10481363 GCF_010909765.2 Amblyraja radiata
CCATGATGGCCTTCAGAACACAGTATGACTAGCGAGAGGAGGATAGGGAGGCGAAGAATCTGCTGCTAGCACTAGAAAAGGAAGATATAGTATAAATCAAGAGTTGCGTAGCATAAAGAAAAATGGTGGATTGTGAGAGAAGGGTTAATAGGGATGGTTGATTTATACTAGAACTCTGAAAAATATAACTTAGAAAGAAATAAGGTGTCAGCAGAAGCCAGACTGCTGGTAGAAGAAAGTAACAATATACAGGACAGAGGGAACTTCTAGATAAAGAAGTAACAGATAAAAACTCCAGCAGAAGCCTTTGACGTCAGGAGATGTTCCGAGACGTTTCTGGACGTTCTCGTGGGAATGTGGGCTTTATGTTATGATTGGACGAAGCTCGATGGGGAGACATGAGGGAGTGACCATAGTGAAGAAAGGTATAAAAGATAGATACAACCTCCATTTTTGTGTGTTCTCTAGAGGATGATAGAGGAGGGACACCCTTTTCTGCGCAGAAATGTAATAAAGGAAAACTTGTTTCTTTGATTTTGTCTCTGAAGAGTTTGTGATTGATTTTGAATCTCACACTATGAAAGCTAACATACCATTCGCCTGCTGCACCTGCATGCCTACTTTCAATGACTGGTGTACCATGACACCCAGGTCTCGCTGCATCTCCCCTTTTCCTAGTCGGCCACCATTTAGATAAAAGTCTGCTTTCCTGTTTTTGCCACCAAAATGGATAACCTTACATTTATCCACATTATACTGCATCTGCCAAACATTTGCCCACTCACCCAGCCTATCCAAGTCATCTTGCAGTCTCCTACCATCCTCCTCACAGCTAACACTGCCCCCCACCTTAGTGTCATCCGCAAACTTGGAGATATTGCCTTAAATTCCCTCATCCAGATCATTAATATATATTGTAAATAGCTGGGGTCCCAGCACTGAGCCTTGCGGTACCCCACTAGTCACTGCCCGCCATTGTGAAAAGGACCCGTTTACTCCTAATAACAGGACAACAGATGGCACAATGGGCTAAGTGTTCGGCTGGCAACCGGAAGGTAGCTGGTTCGAATCCCGCTTGGAGTGCTTCCTGTTTGTCAGCCAGTTATCTGTCCACATCAATACTGAACCCCCAATGCCATGTGCTTTAAGTTTGTATACTAATCTCTTATGTGGGACCTTGTCGAAAGCCTTCTGGAAGTCCAGATACACCACATCCCCTGGTTCTCCCCTATCCACGCTACTAGTTACACCCTCGAAAAATTCTATAAGATTCGTCAGACATGATTTACCTTTTGTAAATCCATGCTGACTTTGTCCAATGATTTCACCACTTTCCAAATGTGCTGCTATCCCATCTTTAATAACTGACTCTAGCAGTTTCCCCACTACCGATGTTAGACTAACTGGTCTGTAATTCCCCGTTTTCTCTCTCCCTCCCTTCTTAAAAAGTGGGGTTACGTTTGCTACCCGCCAATCCTCAGGAACTACTCCAGAATCTAAAGAGTTTTGAAAGATTACATAAGGAATGTGTAGCATAATCTGTGTGGTGATATATATATATAGTAAAGATACTAATCTACAGTAACTCAGCAATTCAGGCAGCATCTCTAGAGAACATGAATATGTGAATCAGTCTGAAGGTCCCGACCTAAATGGTCAGCTCTCCATGTTCTCTAGAGATGCTGCCTGACGCACCAAGTTACTCCAGCACTTGGGTCTTTTTATGTCTAACTGTTTAACCTCAGCAGACAACTTTTCTTGGTGTGGTTTTACCAAACCAAATGAAAGGAATAAAAAGAGGTACAGCTTGATGTAAGAAAAAAATAAATAATTTGCTTTATTTTAGACAGTGATATCCAAGTGATACTCTTAAATGACAACCATTATGGATGCTACCAACCTCACGTGATAAATGTTGCCTTGTACCTACTCTATTTTGTGGTTGAATTGTTGTTGGTTTCACTTTTCGTTCTAAATAATCACTAACTACAATAAGTGACTGTCAACATTTTATTTTTATCGCTGAATCCAGACAAGAACCTCCTGATGTGTTGTAAACATCACAAACTCTTTCCACGTCATTTCCAGTAATATTGTTAATCTCTTATGATTGATGTTCTTATAAATGTGTAGTTAACTCAGTGTGATAGTTATATCATTCAATTTAGTACACATTATCTATTCTTACTTCGTAAAGTCAGTAAATCAAATTGTCATTTAAGGTTCTGAAATGGGCTTCACTTTGAGGTCCCTCTACATTCCTTCACCACCAGTTCCCTGAAGGTGGAATAGGGTGATTCCGGGTAGATAGGGTGGTAAAGAAAGCTTTTGGTGTGCTGGCCTTTATAAATCAGAGCATTGAGTATAGAGGTTGGGATGTAATGTTAAAATTGTACAAGGCATTGGTGAGGCCAATTCTGGAGTATGATGTACAATTTTGGTCGGATAATTATAGGAAGGATGTCAACAAAATAGAGAGAGTACAGACGAGATTTACTAGAATGTTGCCTGGGTTTCAGCAACTAAGTTACAGAGAAAGGTTGAACAAGTTAGGGCTTTATTCTTTGGAGCGCAGAAGGTTAAGGGGGGACTTGATAGATGTCTTTAAAATAATGAGAGGGATAGACAGAGTTGACGTGGATAAGCTTTTCCCACTGAGAATAGGGAAGTTTCAAACAAGAGGACATGACTTCAGAATTAAGGGACAGAAGTTTAGGGGTAACATGAGGGGGAACTTCTTTACTCAGAGAGTGGTAGCTGTGTGGAATGAGCTTCCAGTGGAAGTGGTGGAGGCAGGTTCGATGGTATAATTTAAAAATAAATTGGATAGGCATATGGATGAGAAGGGAATGGAGGGTTATGATATAAGTGCAGGCAGGTGGGACTAAGGGAAAATAAGTGTTTGGCACGGACTACAAGGGCCGAGATGGCCTGTTTCCGTGCTGTAATTGTTATATGGTTATATTATTATATCAGTGAGTTGATCAGAAATTGGAATTTGCAGTTGCAACTTACAATGAAAACCAACTTTTCCTTGCATATGGCATCTTTCACAGTCTCAGGACATCTCAAAGAATTGATGTACATGTTATAGGAGCAGAATTAGGTTGTTCAGCCCATCAGGTCTACTCTGCCGGACAGTCAGTGACGGTTCAGGTCGAGATTCTGAAGAAGTCTCAACCAGAAATGTCACCCATTCCTTCTCGTTGGAGATGCTGCCTGCCCTGTTGAGTTACTCCAGCATTTTATGTCTATCTTTAGTTTAATATCAGTTGCTGTCAACATAATGTTTCTTTAATGATGACTCGCTTGGTATATGTTCCTCTGTGTATTTTTCCAAAAAACCTCTTGAGAGATTTGTTTTCCAATTTCCACAGTGGAATTCCAGCATCAATGAATGCCTTGTGCAAATCACTCGAAAACTCAGATTTGTGACTGGAGCCAGCTGTAAATGTAGTGAGGAGACAAGCTTGGGTATTTCACTTGGGTAGTCTACACCCCAGCGGTATCAACATTGACTTCTCTAGTTTTAGATAGCCCTTGTCTTCTCCATCCTCCCCCTCCCCCTTCTCAGCCTTCCTTCTAGTCCTACTGTCTCCGCCTCTTCCTTTCTTTTTCCTGCCCCCCCCCACATCAGTCTGAAGAAGGGTCTCGACCCGAAATGATGCCAATTTCTTCTCTCCACTGAGCCTTACCTGCTGAGTTTCTCCAGCATTTTTTGTCGTCCTTCCTTTTTTCCAGCATCTGCAGTTCTTTCTTAAATAGATCTTGGAGAAAACTGAACCAACGGGCAGCGGTACGAACGAATGAACGACCAACGGTGGCGCCCCGGGGTTCGCCCCGGTGGTGGAAGTTTTCTTGTAAGTTATACTATGTTAACACATTAATATTAACGTTTTAACATAGAAAACATCATTGTAATCATGGTACAACTAGAGAAAATAGCACAACCTTTGAGCAAAACGGCAAAAAGAAGGCTGATTATGCACTGGATTGTGAAAAAGGCATTATCCTGGTGAAATCATCAAAAAAGGCATGAGAAGGCTTGGCATTCATAATAATAATAATAATAACTTTATTTATAAAGCACTGTAAACAACTGCAGTTGCTACAAAGTGCTGTACATGAGAACTTATGGACAAAAAGCTATTACAAACCATTAAAAACCGTAAGGCGAAGGACTATAAAAAACACACTAAAAATTAAAAGACATTAAAAGCACTAAGAACAGGAGCAATGCCTCAGCCAGTGTCGAAAGCCAAAGAATAAAAATGAGTTTTGAGGGAGGATTTGGAGATGGACAGTGAGGGGATCTGTCCCCTCTGAGCTTCCGCTTAGACCGTGGTACCTCAAGGACCATCTGATCAGCTGCCCTGACGCACCGGGCAGGACCATATATGTGGAGCAGCTCAGAGAGGTAAGGCGGGGCGAGCCCATTCAACGATTTAAAAACAAATAAAATAATTTTGAAATGAACTCGAAAGTGCACTGGGAGCCAGTGAAGGGAGACCAAAATTGGCGTAATGTGCTCCGTCTTTCGTGTTCCGGTCAAAAGGCGAGCGGCAGCATTTTGAACAAGCTGGAGACGAGCCAATGAAGCTCTTGCGACTCCAGAGTAGAGTGCGTTACAGTAATCCAGCCTAGATGTAATAAAGGCATGGATTACTGTTTCAAAATGCTGCCGCTCGAGAATGGGCTTCACCTTTGCCAGCTTCCTTAGGTGAAAGAAGCTGGACTTAACCACCGCGTCTATTTGTTTATCTAGTTTAAAATCACCGTCCATCCTAAAACCCAGGTTTAAAAAGGTTGGCTTTACGGACAATGCCAGTGGACCCAAGTCAACAAAGGGAGGTTCACGGCAGCCATTGGGGCCAAACAAAATCACCTCTGTCTTCTCTTCATTAAGTCCCAGAAAGTTTAAGGCCATCCAGGACTTAATGTCCTCAAGACAAGACAGAAGTGATTTTAGAGAATAGTCGTCTTCTTTCCTGAGTGGCATATATAACTGGCTATCATCTGCGTAAAAGTGAAAGGAGATGCCATGCCTTCTTAAAATTGAGCCCAGAGGAAGTAGGTATAAAGAGAAGAGCAGGGGCCCTAAAATTGAGCCCTGTGGAACCCAATATACCAAGGGAGTGGAGGAGGATTCAAAGCCAGCCAGGCTTACACGCATGGTTCTGTCAGCCAGATAGGACCTGAACCATCCCAGGGCACTGCCACAAATGCCCACTTGGTGCTGTAATCGGGAAATTAAAATTCCATGGTCCACTGTATCGAAGGCGGCAGATAGGTCCATGGCAAAATCCTGGCTCTAATCATATGCATTAAGGTGCAATGAAATTTATTGTTCACGCGCAGCTCACACAGTAAACTGTGCGCACGCAGTGATCGTAAAAACACTGGGGAAAAAAAGGTGTGTAAAAAAAGTAGAATGATGCATGATTGTAATGCAGAAACTTACATATGCACAAAAGAATATTAAAATACAATAACGGGCTATCCAATGAAAGAATTAAGAGAATGTTACAATATCTATGGGCTATGAAAGGGTTGATTGATTCACGAATCAGATACAGTGGGAAAGAACCTGTTTTCAAGTCTCAACATCTAAGTTTTTCAGTCCTGTTTCGTCTCCCAGTAAGTATAAGAGAAAAAAGGGAAATAGCCAGGATAGTAGACATCCATGACAATACTTCCAGCATTCCCGATGGCATGCTCCGTGAAGTTGGATTGAATGGAAAGAAGTGACGAGCCTGTGATAGACTGGATTTCCACTGTGGGAAAAAGTCAAGAACCTTCAGGGATAGGTTAATGTCTTAACCTTATTCCCTTTGTTAAGACATTAACCTATCCCTGATTTTCTTCCTCCTGCTCTTTGTCTAATTAGCCAAATTGAGGTCAATGTTAAACACTCTTCCTCGCAGCAAATCAAAAAACACAGATCATTTGATTATTTTTAATTAATATTCTTGGATCAGACATTTGCAAATCAAATAAAGCAAAACATTTGGTTGGTATTTGAAAAATGGTGCTGTACTTAACAATTAATTTGCAATAGAAATGAACAATTTGTAATACAGTAAATGATAGAACAAAATCGTGCTGACACAAATATTCAATCTGTCAGAAATAGTCTACAATAAAAATCAGTGAAAGTTTAGTTGATATTTGAAATTCACAGATAATCATTCAGTTAACAAAGAGGAATGCTTACACAGTATTGTATGTGAAACTTCGAGTATTTATATTTTAATACCGATATTTAGCGATGCCATTTTTGATCCTATTTATATTTCTTCACTCTGTGATGAGCGATGGATGCAAGATCTGCAACTTTAGAATGAAATGACTAACAAACTTCTTTGTGGGCTTTGTTTCATCACATCATAGTGCCACATGACGCACAGTCGCATAGCCGGTAGAGGAGTTGCCTCCCAGGGTCAGAGACCCAGGTTCGATCCTGACCTCGAGTGCCGTCTGTGTGGAGTTTGTACGTTCTGCTTGTGACCGTGTAGGTTTCCTCCGGGTGTTCCGGTTTTCTACCACATCCCAAAGACGTGTGGGTTTGTAGGTTAATTGGCCTCTGCAAATTGTCCCTAGTGTGCAGGGAGTGGATGTCAAAGAGGAATAATGTAGAACTAGTGTGAACAGGTCAATCTGGACTCGATGGTCAATGTGCACTCAGTAGGCCAAAGAGCCTGTTTGCATGCTGTATCTTTCAGTCAATCCAGACAATTCAATCAATCTCTTCTACACTGTCCCAGTCAAAGGCACAGAGAGAAAGTAAGAAAAATACACTCAGAATATTTTAATTTTGTCGGTATCAAATTTTATTAACACTTAAATATAAAAACTGAAACCAAGCATAGTCCTGTGAGACCGACATTGGTTATAAATTGATTCTCTAGCTTATGATTTCCTTTCTCCACTATAAAAAGTTGTGTAATAATACAAATAAAGCCAATGGATTATTTTTGATGCCCCTTTGTGGCTTGGGGTTTATTTCACAGTTGTAGCAAAGTGTATTTGCAAACCAATGCAGTAGGACATAAGTAGAACAGACTCTTGTAGAGCAATTTGTAAATGTTTCTTCCATCATATTATGTTATTACTCTCCTTATGCTAATCCCAAAATCTACACCACCACCACTATTCTCCACTCTCATCTGCCACTTTATAATCCATATTGTTTATCTTCCTCTGCTTGAGATATTTATTCAGTTTTCCCTTAACTCTTGCTTGAGCTATTTCCTATGGAAAAGTACATGTGCTAATAATGCACAGCGGTAGAGTTGCTGCCTTACAGCGCCAGAGGCCTGAATTCAATCCTGCCTACGGGTGCTGTCTGTACGGAGTGTGTACGTTTTCCCTGTGACCTTCATTGGTTTTCTCCAGGAGCTCCGATTCCCTCCCACATTCCAAAGACATACAGGTTTGTAGGTTAATTGGCTTTGGTAAGAATTGCAAATTGTCCCTAAGTGTGTGGGATAGTGCTAGTGTACGGGGATCACTGGTCTGCTGGTCTCGGTGGGTGAAGGGCCTGTATTTCTAAAACCAAAAAGTAAAACTAATGGGCCTTTCCCACTAAGGCGACTGTTTAGGTGACTGCAGAGGAGACTTTGCAATGGCCATATGGTCACCACATTTTCACGGGTGGTTGCCGGAGAGTCACCTTCATGGTCATGAGGAGTTCCCACAATTTGGGAACTAGTTGCGGCCTCATTATGTTGAAAATGAGCGTCGACTATAATGAAGTCGCCATGGAGATTAGCGAGAATTCTCGAGCCGTTGATGGATCACCAGAAGGTCGAAGGTTCTTGTAGGTTCTCGTAGGTTGGAGCCGGTGCTGACCAGTGAATTTCATTGGCTCATTCAGGGGGAAAAAAGGTAAGCAGTAGTTTTGAGAACCAAGGAACCGACGGGTAATGTGAAATGTCCACTGAACTTCACAGCTGTGCATCTCTGGCTTCTTAAACGTTGTTTCCACTCCTTCTCCCTCCTCTCCCCCCCCCCCCTTTTTTTTAAAGGACTTACCATACACTGTGCTTTAGTTGTCTTAATTACAGCATCAACTTTCCTGTTCATCGCGGTGTGTGTCTGTATCTCCTTGGCTTTGCACCGTGGGAAATTTTTAGACAGCGCTCCCCCGCTTGCCTTGTCCCCCACCTTTGCGATGTGTTTATGTGTGTGTGTTCCACTCTGACAGTCGCCGTTCCAGTTCCCGGTTTTTCAGGCGACTGCCGGCAACTCGACAGTCGCCAGCAATCCGTTGAAAAATCACCCGAGTGGGACAGGCCCATTAGCCTTCCGTAAACAATGGAAGGAAAATTATCTTCATTATCTCCCCACTTTCAAAGGGAAAATTCCAAATGAATAATCTTCCATCTTTAAAGCTGCAATATGGAGAAATTTCATAGATGTTAATATAATCAATTTCTAAAATAGTTATCCAAGAAATTTATATTTTATGCTTTGCATATGGGAACCAAATTACATTTGAGAAATATTTTAGCAGTAATTTGCTATAAAGAGATATATTTATTCCCTAAATTGTTTTGAAACATAGAGTTGGTGACCACTGAACCCTCATGGGAATAGAATAATGGTGTTTGAACCAACTATAGTCGGTGATATATAAAGAAAGCACAGAATACTATAGAAAACTATGACAGTGAAAAAGGCTTCAGTGCAATTGTTTGATTACTCAGAGGCTCTATAAGGCATCAGACTGCATTTGGTGTATTGTGAGCCGTTTTGGGCCCCATATCTAAGGAAGGATGTGTTGGTGTTGGATAGGGGCCAGAGGAGGTTTATGAGAAAGATCCCAGGAATCATTGGGTTAACATATGATGAGCGTTTAACGACACTGGACCTGCACCTACTGGAGTTTAGAAGGATAAGGGGAGACCTCATTGAAACTTACAAAATAGTGAAAGGCCTGGATAGAGTGAATGTGGAGAGGATTTTTCCACTAGTAGGAAAGTCTAGGCCATAGCCTCAGAATAAAAGGATGTACATTTAGAAAGGAGATGAGGAGGAATTTATTTAGTCAGAGGGTGGTGAATCTGTCGAATTCATTGCCACGGATGGCTGTGGAGGCCAAGCTAATGGATATTTTTAAGGCGGAAATTGACAGATTCTTGATTAGTAAGGTGTCAGGGGTTATGGAGAGAAGGCAGGAGAATGGGGTTGAGTGGGAAAGATAGATCAGCCATGAGTAGACATGGGCTATATGAGCTAATTCTGCTCCAAGAACTTATAAACTCATTAACATTGGGTGCAAGACCATACCTTCCTGACAGTGGAATCACAGGTGGGTAGGGTATTGAAAAAGTAATTTAGCAAGCTTGTCTTCATAGACTGAAGCATTATTGGAGTTGGGATGTTGTGTTGCAGCTGAACAACCCATTGTTTTGGTCATACTTTGGGGCGTTGAATGTAATCAGTGCAATTGGACTGACAATTCTGTGCATTGCCTCTGTATCACAGACCAGCAGTGATGGATTTAACTCTGCCATCCAGCTATTTAGCTCTGCCCACTCACATATTAAAGTCTTAGATGGTTGCCCTGGTAGGAGAGGACCAACATTGAGCCATGTCACTGGTGTTAAAATCACAACCTATTAGGTTTAAGGTGAAGGGGAAAATATTTAATAAGAATCTGAGGGGTAACATTTTCACACAAAGGGTGGTGGGGTGTATGGAACAAGCTGCCATATGAGTTAGTTGAGGCTGGGACTATCCCAACGTTTAAGAAACAGTTAGACAGGTACATGGATAGGACATGTTTGGAGGAATATGGACCAAACGCACGCAGGCAGAACTAGCGTAGCTGGGATATGTTGGCCGGTGTTGGGCATGTTGGGCAAGTTGGGCCTGCTTCCACACTGTATCACTCTATGACTATAACTGAACTTTTAATAATTTATGTTGGATTTTTCAGGTTTTGAATGCATCAAGAAAGTTTGATATATTAATCACATTGTCTTTCTCTATGAAAATGGCATGGGTTACAAATTAAATTTGGATTATTACTAAGCAGCTGCTAACAATGCAATAAAGTAACAATCATCAGAACATTGCAAGGGATTTTTTGTTTGTAGTGGGCTATTTGAATGGAAAATGTAGGAGATATAAATGGTACAATGGTTACATTATGCAGGATAATTTGACATATGTCCTATGCCATTCCTGAGCAGGGTATGCATGATTCCAATTTCAACTCAAAGTCTTCACATTTCATATTCCTGTGAACATTTCATATTCCTGATATTAGCCAGCACTAAAACTCTCACACATACAGTCATCAATTCATAAAGCATGGAAACAGGCCCATTGTGTTCAAAAGGGAACTGCAGATGCTGGAATATCGAAGGTACACAAAATTGCTGGAGGAACTCAGCGGGTGCAGCAGCATCTATGGAGCGAAGGAAATAGGCGACGTTTCGGGCCGAAACCCTTCTTTGGCCCATCTTGACTACGCTGACCAACGTATCCCACCTACCTACGTTTGGTCCATATCCCTCTAAATCTATCCTATCCATGTACCTGCCCAAATGTTTTTTTAAACAATGTGATTTCATTTGCAAATCTACTTGGTGCAAACATTTGTGTAAGCTGGTTTAAACCGAAGATAGACAAAAAAAGCTGCAGTAACTCAGCAGGACAGGCAGCATCTCTTGGAGAGGAGGAATGGGTGATGTTTTGGGTCGAGACTGAAGAAGGGTCATGATCCGAAACGTCACCCATTCCTTCTCTCCAGAGATGCTGCATGTCCCGCTGAGTTACTCCAGCCTTTTGTGTCTATCTACTACATTACGGAGTTGGCCCGTGTAGGGATCCGCCTTGTATCTCATTTGGCATTAATTCAGTTTCAATTGAGAATTGTTGATTCTCACTGTTCAAGGTCATGAACACTGGAGAGCTCATAACTGCTTCTATCCACAACACCTTTTATTAGTACTCAGCCCATTTGTTGCCTATGGTACCCCATAGACTGCAGCTGAAAACAAATCTTCCAGATGGGCAAGGTATTCAGCAGGGAACAGAGGGAGTAGGAATCGCTGAGGAATCTGTGAAATATTCTTCTACTAAGGGCTGGAGGCTCTGAAAATGCAGTAACTTTAAAAAAAAAGAAGAACATTATTGACATTTGCGCCCTACACATACACCATGGTTACAGATATTACGGTGAGGTGATTTGAAAGCCTGACACTGGCAAGATTATAGCAACATTTAAAAGCAAAGTTCATATGGGTCATGATTTTCAATACCATGTACACATAGAATAATTAGATTAAAGAATAAAATAATAGGTAATCAATTTCGTGGGGTTTCAATTTTAATAAAAAATATTATGAAAGATTAAAAGGTACCTTATTGCTTCACATCTTTGCCAATTCTACTTTGTAATACTCAACATGAAGATTTATGGACAATCATTTCCATTTTTTTCATCTGTAATTTATTTTCAAAAGCTTAAAATCCTATCATTTAAACAGATCTGGTGCGGCTGATAACCTTATTGGAATAAGGATCAATGAATTATGCTAATTTAACCCACTTTAAAAAGTCTGATTCAAGACAAATTGGAAACTGGCTTTTTTGCAATGAATTAAAATGTTATACCCCTAAACGGATGCGGGGACACTAAAGGCACGAAGATGCAATGGGAGGGCCATCCCTACATGCCAATCACTTCTTACACATATGATGAGATCACATTAAGAGGCACTTACTCTGCTTACTTACAAACAATGTATACAAAAAAGACTTGATGGCAACATTTAATAGTAAGATTAAACGAGAACTTACCAGTTTGAAGTTTGATCTGTATTTTATGAGGAGTTACGATGAGGGATTACGTGAAGAACCCGCTCAGTGCGCAGGCGCGGCATACTTCCAAGCAGCGGTGTGGAATCACAGATAGACACAGTTATTTTGAAGTAAACATAGTAAAGATAAGGAGACATCAATTTATTAGTTTGATCCATATAATGAGGGTGGGAGCGGAGGGCACGTAATCCCTCATCGTAACTCCTCATAAAATACAGATCAAACTTCAAACTGGTAAGTTCTCGTTTAATCTTACTATTTTACTTCGGAGTCACGTGAGTGACTACGTGAAGATTTCAAAGCTCTGTGATTTCAAACCGTGTAACAGTTTCATTTCACTCACTGCCGAAGTTCTTGAGGGAGGAAGTGTTATCGTAATGAACCAATGAGTCTATTTGTAGAAAAACACAATGGTATTTTTTAAACAATAACAACAAATAATTAAGTTGCTCCCCTGGGCTTAAATTAAATATTTGCAGTTCGTAAATCTTTACTGCAAATAAACCAGGTTTTGCCAACGGTTTATTATAAAATTTCTGAACGGTCTTTTTCCTTCCCACCATTCTGCTGTAGCCAGGATGTGGTCTATAGGCATGTCCATTCTTTAGCCGTCGACATGGATGCTGCCCTGGTGGAATAAAATTTGTACATGTTAGTGTTTATCCCAGCAGTTTCTAGCACCTGCTTGAGCCATCTCTCAATGGTTTGGCTCGTACCCCACCATAAGGTTTTTGTGACTGACCCACAAGGCTTTTCATCTCCCTCGAATATTCTGGTTGTGTCTATGTAGGATAGTAGGTGGGTCATGGCACATAACCGTGGTTCTGGTGGGTAAGCCACGACTGGATTAGGTGTTCCTGGTCTGCTCTGTTTGACCAGTCGCTGGATAACGACAGATCTGGTCTGGAGCTGTGATCATGTTGTCCAGTCGCAATAGGTGTAGTGACTGGACCCTCTGAGCGGATACAAGTGCCATCAACATGAGCGTCTTTAGTGTAGCTTGCTCGAGGCCGGGGGATCTGGCTGGTGGCCATGCCCTGAGATATGTCAGGACCACTGATATCCCAAATATGGGTATACCTGGGCTTAGGGCTTGATATTGTAAATGCCCTTCATCAGTTTTTCCACCAGTGGATGGGATCCCATCGCCTGTTGTCCTGCCGCTGGTTTGAGATAAGCAGAAAGAGCACTCTGCGCTGTGTTGATGGCACTGTTGCTGATCCCTACATCGTGGTGTAGATGGCCAGGAACTCCAGTATGTTGGTGGCTGTAGCTGTTGCGTATGTTGTCCATGTTTCCTGGCAGTACTTCTCCCTTTTTTGATGGTGGTTAAGTACTGCCTCTTGGTGGATGTTCGAAGGGATGCCGACATGGTGGTGATGGTTTGTTTGGACAATCCCATTTCCAGGTAAGGTCTGTTCAAACTTGCAACCCAGGCGTTTAATTTTCTCATGGCATGGGTGTTTAGCTTACCTGGTAGGTAAGTAGCTGATAGCCAAATATGTCTTTCGACATACCATTGCCAAATCATGTTGACCAATTTGTCGCATGATAATGATTTTATGCCACCCATATGGTTAATATAAGCCATCAGCGTAGTATTTATCAATTTGTAACCGAACATGCAAGTGCTGCATATTAGATAAATATGCTTTTAAACCATAAAAGGCGCCCAACGTCTCTAGATAGTTAATGCCCAGTGTAAGTAGTAATGATGACTCTAGTTTAGTCCATCTACCACTTGTGCTGGATATGGAGTTAGCCGCTCCCCAGCCTTGAGCACTGGCATCTGTTTGAATAACTAAAGTAGGGTTAGTGATAAAGATAGGGCTGAAACTATGCCAAACGTTTTCTGCCCACCACTGTAGCTCTGATATTGCTTCAGTGGGTAATTTCATGACACGATCATAGTGACCTGTATGTCGTTTTATTGCCCGTACCTTTGCTCTCTGTAAATTTTTTGATAGTGCAAAGGTCCGGATTGTGTAGCCGGAAATGCTGCTACCATTTCCCCAATTACTCTTGCTACTTGTCGAATAGTTGGTCGCTCGTTGACCATTAATTTGTTGCATGATTGTGCTAATTCAACCCTTTTTGCCTTTGGCAAGGTAACAGTCATATGGACTGAGTTAATTGTGAAGCCCAGGTAGTCCATGATAGTGGATGGCTTCAACTTAGATTTATCTGGATGTAGGACGAACCCCAGAGTTTCGAGGAGCTGTTTTGTAGCTGATACTGCTGCCACAGCCAATTCCATCGTTTTCCCTACTATGAGAATATCCTCCAGATATGCCATGACAATATGTTTTTGTTTTCTTAGTATTGCCATGGCTGGGTTCAATATTTTGGTGAATAATCTTGGGCTGAATTTCGCCCATAGGGCAATGCTTTGTACCATCCAGATAAATTTTAGGTATCTGCGATGATCCTTGTATATGGGTACTAGATAGTAAGCATCTTTAAGATAAATGCTTGCCATGAAGTGTCCTTTGGAATTCAGTTGTTTGGCAGTAACATATGTCTCCATTTTGAAATGTATATACTTAACAAATTTGTTTAGTGATGTTAAGTCAATGATGATGCGACAGACACCATCTTTTTTGGTTTTAGTGAATATATTCGATACAAATTCCAAAGGTTCATGTTTGGTCTTTTCGATGACCCCCTTTGTGATAAGTCTCACCAGTTCAGCTTGTCCCTCACGTTTCTCTTTGACGGAGGGAGAAATACCCTTTGGGGCCATTGTTGAACTGGCGGCGTTTTTTCTGACATGAATTGTATTTTATATCCTGTAATGTTGTTGAGTATATACTTGTCACTCGTGACCATACCCCATGCTTCTTTAAACAAGTGTAATCTCCCCCCTGTTAATAAAGCACCCTTATTCTCTATATGCTGGTAGGGACCAGACCCACCTACCTCCATGGTTATTGGCGATTCTGTTTCTTCATTTTCCTGAAGATTTTGTTCTGACGTGCTGGCGATGTTGGGGGGAGGCGCATTTTCCAGAGGGTCCGCTGCGGGCCCTGATCTGAAAGATCTTTGGGGATAATGTGCGGACCCCAAGCGTTCACCAAGGCCCATATTGCGGACGTCGACTGGTGGATGCCGTGGGGTGCTGCCGCTTGGGTATCGGAGGTCTTGGTTTGCTCGTCCCGGGGCCTGCCCTCATTAGGCCGAAGGTTTTTGATGCTTCCTGCATCTCCTTCAGTTTTTTATTGAAATCTTTCCCAAATAGCAGCGCGTCCGTCTCCGCAGCTGGGGCTTTACACAAGCCAGCAAATTTGGGATTGAGGGCAGGTCTTATGTTTCCCTCCGGAGATTGTTGATCTCAAATTGTGTGGTACACATTAATGCCAGCACATCCTGCTGGCAGGTATCCATCTCCGTGGTCTCCACGGAACGAGCAAAGGCTGTGATGGCTGACGTCAGGACCCTTAGGATCCGCTGTAGCTTGAGTTCTTGGGTCTGGATGTGTGACCCACATGCCCCCAGATTTGGCTGTTGACACTTTTTACTTTGAGGGCCTCACCGTTTTCTGGTGCTGTGTTGTTTCAGCACCTCAGCGAGCACCTTTTCCAGTAATGGTTGATGCTGGCCGCCATTCTTGGTTCCAGCGGTGCTCCAGCCCGTGGGGTTGCTACAAGCGGTCCATCACACCCAACAGCTCTTCATGTTCCTGCACCCCTGGCATACTCCCGAATTCGTCCGCCTGCCCCTGTTCCAGACCAGCCCAGCCCTGGTCACCAATGCTAGCCTCCAGTAATGAGGGAGCAGAGGGCAGTGCATGAAGCACTGTGGAGGGGGTGCCTGACCTCCCTCCGCGAGAGCGCTCTTTCTGCGCATCTCGCTGGAGCTGCTCCAATTGCTGTTGGATGCAGCTCAGGCGGCTGTCTCTCCTCCATTTAGGTGGAAACATGTCCCCGTCCGACGAATCGGACGCCACCGGCCGGATGCCTGTTCGGATGGCTAGACATCCAGCCCGCAGTTCAGGCACTAGCGGGACTGGGCTCGGCGCGGTGATGGGGATAGCGGGGCGACCGGTAATTGTTCCTACCGCCTGTTGCTGCCCCCCCCTCCAATGGAACGCTCCTCCGCTGGAGTCGAGCGGGGGACAGGTTCTTCTGGAGCTTTTGTGCCTTGTAGTAGCGAGAGCGCCCCTCAAGCAGCTCGTCTCGCAGGCACCTGCTCCGTGAGCCGCTCCAGCGGCTCAGGCGGCTCTTTCTCCCCCCGTGCGGGTGGAGAGATGTCCCGTCCGACATCGGGAACACCTGCCGGATGCCTCTCGAGTGGCTATGCGTCCAGACCGCTGCTTCAGGTACTAGCGGGCTGGCCTCGGCACGGTGTCGGGGAATTACGGAACACCGGGTAACGGTCCTACCGCCTGTTGCTGCCCCCCTCCCCAACGGGAAAACAGGGGACAGTTTTGTTCCAGAGCCTTTTTCTCTGCCTGTAAAAAACACAAGCAGAAAAAGGCTCACCTGTAAAAGAAAACCCGACCTCAGGGTACTCACCTGACGGTCCGGTTCATCCTGTAACGAGAAAGCCTACTTCCCGTGGCAGCCGCTGTTGCACTGCTGGCGTAATGCCGCGCCTGCGCATTGAGCGGGTTCTTCACGTAGTCACTCACGTGACTCCGAAGTAAAATTACATGAGCCTCTTGCACCTGGTGTCCCTTTGTCACTTCAGCTAAGCTTGACATTTTGCACAGAAGCCTGCCAATTCCAAAGTACCCAAACCACTGCATATCTACAAAAAATCCTCTGCTTGCATGAGTAAATGCATTTGGTGTGCATGCTCACAAAGCAATTACTGTGGAGCACACATATGTCGGAAAGAAACCATTTTGATTATTATGCCAGTGCAAGACCACAGTCACTGTTTGTCAATGGAGCAATGGAGGAGCAGGCATGGGGGGACCACCAGGAGGAGGGTGGTGGGGGGGGAGAACAATGGAGGAGCCGGCATGTGGGGAACCACCAGGAGGAGGGTGGGGGGGGGGGGACAATGGAGGAGCAGGCATGGGGGGACCACCAGGAGGAGGGTGGGGAGGGTGGGGGAGAGGGTGGGGGGGGGGAGAACAAAAGAGGAGCTGGCAGGGGTTCTTTGCAACTTTGCAGCGCCGTTTATGTGGCGATTATCTACATACCTTGCAAGCAAAGATGCCTTGTCACATGTGTTCCATTCCAACCAAATGTTAAATGTTGTCATGGTTGCAAATGTGCTTCCTAGCACACTTTTCCCAAGATATTGCTCAAGAGGCCAGCTACATGTCCCATCAGGCCTCCAGTGAGGGGAGGAGGTGGGCAGGCCAAGTGGGTTGGGTGGGTGGGGAGAGGCAGTTGGTGGTGGTGCACAGACGCACATGGGGTAGGAGAAGAAGTGGTCTTGGGTCACCCATGGAGGCTGGGAATTGGTGACTGTCTGGCAGCAGTGGACAGGAATCACAAGGAAATAAGTAGAAGCATGAGTATTGTGAGAGAAGGGTTAATAGGAATGGTTGATTTATACTAGATCTCTGAAAATAATAACTTAGAAAGAAATAAGGTGTCAGCAGAAGCCAGACTGCTGGTCGAAGAAAGTAACAATATACAGGACAGAGAATAGATAAAGAAGTAACAGATAAAAACTCCAGCAGAAGCCTTTGACGTCAGGAGATGTTCCGAGACGTTTCTGGACGTTCTCGTGGGAATGTGGGCTTTATGTTATGATTGGACGAAGCTCGATGGGGAGACATGAGGCAGTGACCATAGTGAAGAAAGGTATAAAAAGATAGATACAACCTCCATTTTTGTGTGTCTCTAGAGGATGATAGAGGAGGGACACCCTTTTCTGCGCAGAAATGTAATAAAGGAAAACTTGTTTCTTTGATTTTGTCTCTGAAGAGTTTGTGATTGATTTTGAATCTCACAGATGGGGGCTCGTCCGGGATCAATTACTCCAGCCAGCTGACGGGAGTAGACGGACGAAGGGAAGGTGCACCCTGCTGAGTTCAGCAGTCTCAGACTCCTTGCTTGCCGCCAGCTGTTTGAGCAGTAGTATCCAGGACCACACAGAGAGACACGAGAAACAAGTGATAGTGTGGGAGTGGTTGGAAATCGCGAAAAGTCAATCGAGCAATTTCTGTGCACAGACCCAGGTAGGAACAATGACTAATAAAGTGCTTCCTGGGCGATTGTAAAGACCTTGTGGTTAACGCCCTGAAGGATTCAGGGGGCTGCAAGGCAAACCCAGAAGGGAGGGGAAAAGGCTGTGGGCCAAACCCCCGCATTCTGCCCAATTGGGGCAAATGCTGGACCCTGGAGGGCAGGAAATACCCAGGGTTTGGAGAAGCCAACAATGATAAGGTATAGTCAGTTGGG
Source organism: Amblyraja radiata (assembly GCF_010909765.2). NCBI lineage: Eukaryota > Metazoa > Chordata > Chondrichthyes > Rajiformes > Rajidae > Amblyraja > Amblyraja radiata. The sequence continues at coordinate 10,459,561 of NC_045991.1, forward strand.
GAAAATGCAGAGCTGCATATGGGCAGGAGATGTCCACGGAAAATGCAGAGCTGCATATGGGCAGGAGATGTCCACGGAAAATGCAGAGCCGGAGGGGGCCAAAATACCCAAGGGAAAGAGAAGACAGGGGCCGGGGTGGACGAAAATCACCCGGCCAACAAGACGGGGAGTCAAAGGGCAGAAGGGGAAGATAAGAAGTTCGGTAGAAATTAGACCCGAGGGAGGTAGCTAGGAGAGGACCCTGAGGGGGAAGGGAGTTTGCCTCCTTGAAGATTCATTAGGTCTGACGAGAACAGTTAGATCAATTCCTGAGAGACAGGAAAATTCCTGAGACGGGATGATGAGGGAGTTACTCCCGAAAGTAGCAGATAAGAAGACGGCAGAGGCCGCGAAAGGGGGATGTGATAGAAGACGGCAAAGGCCGGGGACAACAGTGCAGGCAGGGAGAAAATATAAATTGAATAATCTATTTGAAGTAAGAATGAAACAAAGTGATTTGTTTGAAAACCGGTTTGGAACAAATGGTTAAAATGCGCAAGTTGTAAAATTGAACACAGACGCCCCCGTGGCGGAGGTGGGAATTCCCACTGTGTTTGGGCCGTGGGGGATTGCGAACAAGCTGCAACAATTAACTCTTTGTATCCTGGTAACCTGAAAAAGAGAAGTTGTAAAAATCGTTTCTTGATGTTCTTTTAGATTTCTTGTCAGTAAAGTTAACTGGAAATAAGTTAATTGATGAAACATGACCAGCTTGTATGTTGTTTTATGGTAGACATTCAAGTTGAGAAACACAGACAGAGAGACAGCCAGACAGAGAGAGAGAGATTGTATTTATTTAGCGAATGCAAAATCCTTTAGCCAAGCAGTTGCCTCTTGATCTGCTGTGTGAAGGGTGACAAGTCCTCCTTTGAGTCTTTGTTGAAGGCATGCTTCAATGATGTGTTGTAAGGGAGTGCCACAAGCACACCGTGGGGTTGGGCTGCTGCCCCATTTGTGAAGTCTGGCCAAGCAGGGGCCATGTCGTCCTGAATCTATTCAGCGTTGAGAAAGAGAGAGAGAGAGAGAGAGACACACACACAGACACAGACAGAGAGAGAGAGAGACACACACAGACAGAGAAACAGAAGTAAGAGACGACAGATTATCCCTTGGAGCACCCATGAACTGAGAGGGCTAAAATAAAAAAATTAAAATAAAAAAAAATGGATTAGGGCTTTGGAGGAGGAGAACGTGGGACGATTGTTGGCCATGGAAGATTTGAAGGCACCATTGGTGAAGTGGTGGGAACCACTATGTAAATTGTTACAATGACCGGCAATAGACTACAAACATGGCCGCCGCTCAAAACTTACCGGCAACAGCGCCACCGTTAGGTCAGCTGCTGTTACTGCAGCCTGACTACCGGCTACAGCGCCATCTTCTGTTTGGATGCCGTCACTGCAGCATGACTACCGGCCACAGCGCCATCTTCTGGTTGGTTGCCGTCATGAACGAGGGTATGCAGGCCCCTCAGCAAATGTTACCCACTTAAGGTGAACCCCAAGGAACAAAGGGGAATGAAAAGGTGGAGAGTTGAAAATGAGCAAGAAATAGAAGGCAACCAGTTGATGAACATTCAATTATGAACATCAGTCTGAAGAAGGGTTTCGGCCCGAAACGTCGCCTATTTCCTTCGCTCCATAGATGCTGCTGCATCCGCTGAGTTTCCCCAGCAATTTTGTGTACCTATTATATTATGAACTATTGTGGTGGAAGCCATTCTTCTTAAAGTCAAGCAGAATCAGTAAACAGTTGGTCTCTGCGGTCAATGTCAATGAACAAAGCCCCTGGTTGAAAAGACTGAAATAAGTGATGAACTGACACAAGTGAGTCCTATGATGGAACCAAGCGTGGCCAGAGAATTACATGCCAATAATACATGTCTTGGGGAACTTTTCCTCGAAAAGTCCTATCAGGAGTGAAATTAATCTGGAGATGATAAGCCCTAACAGGACTGGGGTCCCCAAGAGAGAGGAAGGGATTTAAGGAAGGATGTCAAGAAAGGCTAGGATGAGGTAGGTTTTTTTTAAATTAGATGGGAAAGACAGAGTTGAAAGTTGAGGGGGAACTTCTTTACTAAGAGAGTGGTAGCTGTGTGGTTATGAGCTTCCAGTGAAGGTGGTGGAGGCAGGTTCGATTTTATCAATTAAAAATAAATTGGATAGTTATATGGACGGAAAAGGAATGGAGGGTTATGGTCTCAGCGCAGGTATATGGGACTAGGGGAGAATACGTGTTCGGTACGGACTAGAAGGATCGAGATGGCCTGTTTCCGTGCTGTAATGGTTATATGGTTATATGGTTATACCCTTAGAAAGTATTTGCTGATGTGGACAATTTGTTGGTTTGTTCCACAAGTAAAGAGAGAGAGAGAGAGAAATCCTTCAGAATATAAGACAGCAGATGATGACCTTGGGAAAGGCAGGATATAGTTCAGACTAGGTCGGAAAATATGTTGAAATTGTATGGTGAAACGGAAAAAGTACATGTCAAAGAAGTTAAATTAAAATGCAGACAAAGCAGCTGAAACAGCATCTGGAAGAGATGTTCCAGGGTAAGTCTGAATCAATTTAGGTATAAACACTACAGTGTCGTTTATGATGAATAAGGTAATTAAGAGGTTTGGTAAACCTACAGAAATCAGCTTTGACAACGGATTGTTTTCATTTGATGAAAAGAATAAATGGAACATTTGTTTAATGCTCTTCCATTGGCACTGAAGAAATGTTGCATGCAAACTAACCAGCCGTGGGTGGCACAATGGAGAAGTCCCTGCAGGGGACCGAGTTTGGAACAGTTACAGATCGAATTTAAAAAAAAAAAGTATATGAAACAGTTAATAATGATATACAAGTCTATTTATGAACAGGTAAAGTAAAAGCTGTCGGAGATGGACCAGGAGGAAGGACCCTTTAAACCTGAAGACAAGGTGTATGTATGAGTTTTCTAAATCACCGACCGATGTTCGTTTAGAAGGTTGAGATACCTAGTACAATTTCAATAATTACATGAGGGCTGTCCTGCAGGTATGAATAGATAATAGCCCTGAGGTAAGTGAACAAGAGGACAAAGAAGAGTAGAGTTTTAACAAGAACGTTGTTTGACATCAGTGGTGGGAAATAATGGAAAGGATACTAAAGGCAATATTATAGGGATTTGGATAAATAGGGTAGGATTAGGAAGAATTAGCATGGATTTGTGATTGTGATATTTGACTAATCTTGATTTTTTTACCTTAAAAAAAGAGGTTATTAGGGAAATTGATGAGGTTAAAGTGGTGAACTTCAGTAAGGCCTTTGACAAGGTTCAATAAGGAAATAAGGTTGGTTAAGAAGAGGTTAGTAAGGAATAGCAAGATGGATTAAAAAGTGGCTGTATGGGAAATGAGGGAGAGTAATGGTGGATGGATGTTTGTCAGGTTGGAGGTCAATGACTAGAGGGGTACCTCGGGGATGTGTGCTGGGTCCACTGTTGTTTGTCATGTGAATCAATAAAATGGATGTTGGTGTGGTAAGATAGATTAAGAAGTATGTAGATGATACTAAGATAGGTGGTGTTGTGAATAATGAAGTAGCTTTTAAAAGTGTACAGAGAGATTTAGGTCATTTGGAAGAGTGGGTTGAAACATGACAGATGGATTTAATGTTGATAAGTGTGATACATCTTGGCAGGACAATTCAAATTAGACGTACAAGGTAAAAGATTGTGAATTGAGGAATGAAGTTGAAATCAGAGCATTGTTTACAGAAGTTGGGTTGTAATGTTAAATTGTACAAGGTATTGGTGAGGTCAATTGTGGAGTATGGTGTATAATTTTGGTAGGCATATTTATAAGAGAAAGGTTGAACGAGTTAGATATTTGGGGAAAGAGAGAAGGAATACCCACCATAGAGGGTAGTGATGTTTTCTTTTTTTTTATTTTTATTTTTTTATTTATTAAATTTTTTTTTAAGATAGAAGTAAGGAAAGTAAAGAAGGTGCGCAAGAGTTGTGAAGTGCAGAAGAGTGTTGGGAAAAGAAAGCCCCTTAGAAAAGAAGTTAGAGAAGGAAGTAAAGTAAGAAAGTAGACCCTATAAAAGAAAGAAAAAGAAAGTAAGGACAATCGCTCTATTATAACATTAAACTCCGCAGAAAGACTACCAACCAAGTCTGTTTTTGTTGTTTTATCTCCCAATGCCAGGTCCTGATACCATTTATTTATTTATTTATTTTTTTAAATTACTATTGCACCTCATGCTTGTAATAGGTCCATAAACGTAGACCACGTCTTTTGGAATTGGTTTGCTTTATCTGCTAAGAGGAATCTCATCTCTTCCAGATGTAATGTTTCAAACATATTTGATATCCACATTTTTATTGTTGGTGTGGGCGCATTTTTCCAGAATTTAAGTATGAGCTTTTTTCCCATTATTAGCCCGTAATTGAGTAAATTCTTCTGATACACGTTTAATTCAGGGATACCTTCCGATATCCCAAAAATGATCCATTCTGGTTTTGGTACCAGTTTTATTTTAATTAATTTTGAAAAAATATCAAATATTCCATGCCAGAATTTTTGGATTTTTGTACAAAAAACAAAAGAATGCGCTATGGTAGCTTCTTGACACAGACATTTATCACAGATTGGTGAAACATTGGGAAAGATTTTATTTAATTTAGTTTTTGAATAGTATAGTCTATGTAATGTTTTGAATTGGATAAGCGTATGTCGTACATTGATCGAGCATTTATGCACCTGTAGTAAATGTTTATCCCAGCTCTGTTTTGAAATTTTTATAGCTAATTCTTGTTCCCAGTCTCTTCTAATTCCATCTGTTGTGGGTATTTCTATGTTTAAAATGATATTATATAAGTACGATATTAAGTTAGCTGATTCCGCCTTTGTCTTCATTGCTTCATCCAGTAAGTCGGAAGGCATATTATGATAGTCTTTTGTATATTTTTTCAAATAATCACAAATTTGAAGATATTTAAAATATTGGTTATTTTTCAAATTATATTTCAGTTGTAGTTGTTGAAATGATAGTAATTTTCCCACTTCATACAGATCTTCGAGCGTTTTGATTCCCATTCTTTCCCAATGTATAAATGATTTGTCTATGATTGATGGTTTAAACGATGGGTTATTGGCTATTGGTATTGAGAGAGATAGGTTTCTTAATTTTAGATTCTGTTTTATTTGTTTCCATGTTCTAATTGTGCTATGTATAATTGGGTTTTTATTATAATTTTTATTATTCAGATTTATTGGTGAGAGGATAATCGCTCCTATATTACTCGGGGAGCAATCCCCTTTTTCCATTACAATCCAGTCCGCCTGCTGGGCAGAATTGTCCAGCAGGTGAATCATATTTTTAATATTTACTGCCCAATTATAATACATAAAGTTAGGGAGCGCTAGACCCCCCCACTCTTTTCGTTTATTAAGGTGTGTTCTTTGTATTCTATGGGGTTTATAATCCCATATGAAATTTGTAATGTCTGAGTCCAATTTTTTGAAAAACTTTTTTGGGAGATATATAGGTATTGATTGAAATAGGTATAGAATTTGTGGTAAGAAAATCATTTTTATAGCGTTTATTCTGCCTATTAAGGACATCGGAAGTGTTTTCCAGAATTTAATCAAATTATTTAATTTCTTAAGTAGGGGATTATAATTGGCTTTAAACATATCCTGGTAATTTCTAGTAATTTCAATTCCCAAATATTTGAATTTTTCTGTAGCTATTTTAAAGGGGAATTTCCTGAGATGTGTTGAGTCTTTTGGTTTTATCGACATAATTTCACTTTTGTTCCAATTTATTCTATATCCTGAAAAGGATCCAAAGTCCTCAATTAAATTTAATATATTCGGTATACTAATTTGTGGTTTTGTGATGTACAGTAGTACATCATCGGCATATAGGGATATTTTGTTATTTGAATATTTTGTATTATAACCGTAAATATCCAGGTGTGTTCTTATTTTTTCAGCAAGGGGTTCAATTACCAAAGCAAATAACAGCGGAGATAATGAACAACCTTGTCTATTGCCCCTTGATAGTTCAAATTTCGAGGATAATATATTATTAGTTAGTATTCTAGCCGTAGGTTTGTTATATAATAGTTTTATCCATGCAATGAAGTTCTCTCCCAATTGGAATTTTTGCAATACTTTAATCATATAATCCCATTCTACTTGATCAAACGCTTTTTCTGCATCCAGTGAGATGATAGCTAACTCTTGGTCGTGAGATTTATGTGAGTGCATTATGTTAAGCAAACGTCTCAAGTTATTGAATGAATGTCTCTTAGGTATAAATCCTGTTTGATCCTCATTTATTAATCTACTAACATACCTGCTTAGTCTACTGGCTAGTGTTTTCGCTATTATTTTTTGATCCGTATTTAACAAAGCAATAGCTCTATATGAACCTGGTTCTTCTATATTTTATCTTTTTTAAGTATTAATATGATCGTTGATTCTGCTAGTGTTTCAGGTAAGCTTTGCTCCTCAAAAGCATATGTATACATTTTCTGTAATCGTGGAGTAACTATGTCATAAAAAGATTTATAAAATTCATTACTGAATCCATCTGGTCCTGGTGTTTTTCCATTCTTTAGTGTTTTTATTGTGTCTTCTATCTCCTTAGAAGTAATTTGTGCTCCCAGTTCCTCTTGTTCCCTCAGTTCTAATTGTGGTAGGTTACAGTTATCTAGAAATTCTGAAATTTTATTATTGTCTATTAACGTTTTAGATGTGTATAGATTCTGGTAAAATTGAGCAAATCTTTTATTGATATCCTTGGGTAATGTTAATAATTCCCCTCTATCTGATTTAATCTTTAATATTGCATTCTCTTTTCCCCGTTTTTTCAGTTGGCGTGCTAAAAGTTTGTGGGGTTTATCCCCGAATTCGAAGTGTTCTTGTTTTGTGATTTGAAATAATGTTATAACTTTCTCTGACAGTAATTTATTTAGCTTGAATTTCAATAATAGGATTTTATTATGTTTATCCATAGTTGGATCTTTAGCATTATCTGTATCTAATTGTTTTATTTGTTCTTCTAAATGTCTTTGTTCATTCTTATTCTTTTTATTTTGATAAGCTTGAAATGAAATAATGACTCCTCTAATAAATGCTTTGAAGGATTCCCATAATAGCGTGGGGGATATATCTGGTGTATCATTTATCTCAAAAAATAGGTCCATCTGTTTTTTTAGATATATAATCCCTTGTGGGTCTTTTAAAATTTGCGAGTTAAACCTCCAGAACGATTTATTCATAGACATTCCTTCTAGTTTTAAAACAAAAGTTAACGGGGAGTGGTCTGAGATCGCATTAGTGTGGTATTTAGGGTTCATAGTGTGCGGAATTAATTTTGTATCCACAAGAAAATAGTCTATCCGTGAGTATGTTTTATGCACCGTTGAATAAAACGAATAATCCCTTCCCGTCGGGTTTGCAATCCTCCACACATCTACTATATTTGTGTTTTCCATATATGTATGTAAAAGTTCACTGGTTTTAGATTTCCTATTACCTTTTTGTTTTTGCATCGATTTATCTAGATAAGGGTCTAAAACACAGTTAAAGTCTCCTCCAATTATGACATTTTGATAATTACATTCTGCAATTATATTCAGAATTTTATTAAAAAATTGAGGATTATCAAAATTGGGCGCATATATGTTTACCAGCGTAATTGGCATATTATTGATCTCTCCTGCTACTATAAGGTATCTCCCTTCCTTATCTGAAATAATATTCTTTGATTTAAATGGAATTCCTTTACGAATAATGATAGCGGTACCTCTAGATTTGGAAGTAAATGAAGAGTGAAATGTTTGGCCTATCCAGTTCGCCCTCAGTCTCGTCTGATCTTGATGTTTAAGATGCGTTTCCTGTAGAAACGAAATATCCGTGTTGTATGATTTCAACTGAGCTAGTATCTTGCCCCTTTTAATAGGTTCATTAATACCCCTTATATTCCAACTGCATAGTGTGATTCCTCCCATTTTCTTTTGATTGTCGTCATACATTTCTACCTATTTTGATGACCTTATTTATTATGGTGCATTCATACCTCAGGACTCTGGTTATTTTGGGAGCATTTATAATATAGACTTCCTTGGTAGTTCCCCTCTGCGATTGTCCTTGAAAAGAAAACACATAGATGTGACATATTGTGATAATAAAAAAAAAAGTATATCAAATAAATTTACGGTGTCTGAGTTTCGGACACCGTAGTGAGTGACCCACTCGTCTGTGGGGTACGACATCTATATCGCTTCCGGCGTAGATGTTAAAAAGTTAGCCCCGCTGCCTTTATTACCCAAACACTAGGGGGTCGGTACCGTTTCCAAATAAGTTCTATTTCACCCAGTTGCAGTATATATATATATATGTTTCATTCCAACTTATCAAATCTAATCATGTATTAAGTTACATATATTCCTCACTCTTTATCTCTTAACTATTTGTAAATGGTTTTAGTATTGTTAAAAGTGAGTTGTTCGCTGAAAGGGTTAACCGAAGTCAGGCTCCTGGAACTGTGCCAGGTGCCCGAGTCTCCTCCCCTCCCCACTCGAGCTGCGGAACATATGTGATTACGGTTGTCTGCGTTATAAAGCAGGCAACACATTTTTATCAGTTTCAGTTGCTATTTCTATATTAGTATTGTTAGTTATTAATTATTATTAATTCTCAATATTTTGTAAAACTATATAAGCCGTGTGATGTTTTTCGCTCTCAGCTCAGCAGATTCACTCCCATGTTATCGGTCTTTCCTCGTTTGAGCACAGAATGTCCTTGAGTTAGATTCCGCAATGTTCAAGGCGAGATAATAATGTCTAGACACGTCTCTTGGAAAATCTGTTACGTGTAGTAATTTTTAAAGATTGGTGTTGTTCGCTTATTTCACTTTTCTTGTGATATTCTTGTTGGGGGGATAAGCAAATTAATTTGTTCATGACGTCTTGGTGATCAATCTTCAGTTGTTGCTGCCTTGGCCACGATTTCTTGAGCGTATTTAAGAGATTCCACCGAGTTAATAAATGTTTTTGAGATTCCCCTGAAAGTAATACGCATTCTGGCCGGATAATACACTCCACATCTGACACCCTTGACCTCGTAAAGAGCTTCTCTGGTCTGTGAGAACTTTCTTCTCTTCAGAACAATCTCGTGAGGGTAGTCCCGTAGGAGTTTAATAGAATCATTTCTGTACATCATGTTCTCTCCGTATTTGATTTTTTTCATCAGCGCTTCCATTGTTGGGATATCCCGAAGTTTGATTATGATCTGTCTTTGGTAGGCATGTTCTCCTTGAGATCTTGGTTTAACTCTGGGTAGTCGATGTGCTTCTTCAATTACAGGTGCCTCAGATAGATTGAGCACGTGTTTAATTAGGTTGGCAGTGTACCCACGAGCATTGTCCCCCTCAGCGCCCTCTTTTACTCCACGTATTCGTATATTTTGACGTCTTGAGCGAGCTTCTAGGTCAACATATTTATCAGAAACCTTTGTAAGTTGGCTCTTGAGGCTGTCTATTTCTGACTTCATCGTCTGCATCTCTCCAGCCATCTCTTCCACAACAGCTTTTATATCTTTCACTGCAGTTACATTTGCAGAAACAGTTTCATGCACAGCCTCAAACATCTTTGTGGACTCTTCTGCCACCTTATTAATTTTCTCCGTTAATTCTTCTTGCACATCATCAACTTTTTTTTGCAGAGCCCCAATGCACTCAAGTATTTTTTCATTACCGGCATTAATAAATGCATGCATGTTTTCCATCAAATTTAAGTTTCCAGCTTTCAACTCATTTTTCAAATCTCTTACCGAGTTCTTTAACTCCTCCATTTCGGTTTTCTCTTTTGTGGTCATCTCAGTCTTAGATCGTGTAGCCATTCCAGAGTCCACTCCAGAGGTCAGTTTTGCAGTTTCTTGGTGTTCCTGAGTCTTCAGCAGGTGTTTTATAGCTTTCCTCTGTGGGCTCTGACCTGGAGACGTTTTTTTCATTTAAAATGCCTTTCCCTCCGTTAAATTCACGGCGCTTACTGATGACGTCATCAGCACCGCGACATGAGACTCCGGTAAGTTTTTAAAAACGGTCCCGACCTCCTGACCCGATTTTAACGCGAAAAATCGCGATTTTTTCAGCGGAGCTAGAAAGTTTGCGACTGCTAACAAAGCATGTCGCCACCGGAAGCCGTGATGTTTTCTTAATGAACTATTTACTGGCAGTATCTCGTTCTATTACAGAATTAAAAACCAAGGGGCTGCTGGCACAGAGTCCCGATCTCGACTTGCCACTCCATTCTGTGAAAGCAGAGAACTGGGATCTTGTAAAATCATGGAAGGAAGAAAAGCTGTAACCTAGGTGGACTGGACCCTACCTTGTGTTATTAATCACCGAGACAGCAGTACGAACAAAAAGAAAAAGGGTGGACACACGCAAGCCGATTTAAGGGTCCTGTGGAGGCCCCACCGGACAATATCAGCCCACCGACTGTGCGTGAAGGGAAGGAACCATTGACTTTGTGCCTATTCGGATGTTGTATCATTCCCTGCGCACGGGGTCTGGCTCAGCGATTTATAGAGACAGCCCTGACAAAGAACAGCACCGTCATGATGGCCTTCAGAACACAGTATGACTAGCGAGAGGAGGATAGGGAGGCGAAGAATCTGCTGCTAGCACTAGAAAAGGAAGATATAGTATAAATCAAGAGTTGCGTAGCAAAAAGAAAAATGGTGGATTGTGAGAGAAGGGTTAATAGGGATGGTTGATTTATACTAGAACTCTGAAAATTATAACTTAGAAAGAAATAAGGTGTCAGCAGAAGCCAGACTGCTGGTCGAAGAAAGTAACAATATACAGGACAGAGGGAACTACTAGATAAAGGAGTAACAGATAAAAACTCCAGCAGAAGCCTTTGACGTCAGGAGATGTTCCGAGACGTTTCTGGACGTTCTCGTGGGAATGTGGGCTTTATGTTATGATTGGACGAAGCTCGATGGGGAGACATGAGGCAGTGACCATAGTGAAGAAAGGTATAAAAAGATAGATACAACCTCCATTTTTGTGTGTCTCTAGAGGATGATAGAGGAGGGACACCCTTTTCTGCGCAGAAATGTAATAAAGGAAAACGTGTTTCTTTGATTTTGTCTCTGACGAGTTTGTGATTGATTTTGAATCTCACAAGTGGAACAATCGCCCATTCCTGTCTGAAGGTCTCTAGTCAGGTAGATGGCCGCTCTCTAGTTAGTGACTAGATGGTTCAGTTGCCGGATAAAATTGTGAAGAATCTGTCCCTGAAACTGGAGGTATGCGTTTTCACACCTGTATCTATTGCCTGATAAAGGAGGGGAGAAGAGGAAGTGACTGGGGTGTGGCCAACCCGTTATTTTAAGACTGTGACCCCTTTGGGCTATAAACTAACTCTGCACTGAAGAAGGGTCTCGACGTGAAATGCCCCATTCCTTCTAACCAGAGATGCTGCCTGTCCCGCTGAGATACTCCAGCATTTTGTGTCCATCCTCTCCTCTTATCCTGTTGGCCCCCATCTCAATTTTGTACAGTTCAAGATGAAGGAAATATTGGGAAGACTGTGCGGAAAGTATTAGGGAGGCTTTGGAGAAGCTGGCCAAAGGCATTGAGAGGAATGAGAATCATAAACTATCATCAAGAGAGGTGGAGTGGGAAGGTCAGCATCAGGTTGGGATGTCCAAAGTGGTAGAATAAGAAGCAGGGTGGGTGGAGGGGGGAATAATGCAGATTGGAGGAGGTTGGTGGGGTGGGTGATCAGATGTGTTGCGAAATGGCAGTCATGCAGTGCGATAAATGGAGAATGATACAGGTTCTATCTTGAATGCAAGTAGCCCAATGCTGCAAGATTGGTGAAACGTTCTCTTGGGAGCCCACTGACATCAGGAAGCCTTCGAGACCAAATTCCTCCGAGATGCTCCGAATGGAACATAGCACAGAGAATGAAACCATCGTATTCCTCCCTGAATTCTCATCGGTGATGCCTGAATAACTCACATCTGAACGAGCCTGGACAAATATAATTGGCATGGTTTCAACTGGAAATGGTCATAAATGTGATTTACTCTGAGAGCATCAATGTGTAACCACCCAGCAACTTGAGCTCAGAAAATAATTATTCACAAGATTGCTGTGGAAATTTAAAATTGCAGCTATATTAACAGCAACAAATTCTTCAACACCATACACATTGCTGAGGTAATTGTTTGATGAGAACTTAATTAATGACACAAAACATAGCAGGAATTCAATTTAAATAAATGGCCAACTGGATTTTAATTTGTTTAACCAAAATAAAAACACCTTAGGCAGATAAGAACAAAAGACTCACAAACTCTGGAAAATATATTTTGGATTTCCTTTTTGTCCAGGAAACATGACTAATTTCTCCAATCAGTCTGAAGAAGGGTCTTGACCCGAAATGTCACCCATTTCTTCTCTCCAGAGATGCTGCCTGTCTCGCTGAGTCACTCCAGTATTTTGTGTGTACCGTCTCCAATCAAGGAGATTGTTTTTTAACTTACTGCAGCAATCTTCCAAATGGCATTTGAATAACCCCAAGGTGGAGTTCCTCTGGTGAATTCTTCTCATCTTTGGTGGGTTTTATTTTTATCTGATCATTGAAATGAGTGGACAAAGGTTTGGGAGACGGGAAAGATGCGGGGGAGAGAGATAATTGGGAGACAGAGATGTGGGGGAGAATGTGGGGGAGAGAGAGATGTGGGGGAGAAAGTGGGGGAGAGAGAGATGTGGGGAGAATGTGGGGGAGAGAGAATTGTGGGGGAGAGAGAGAGTGGGGAGAATGTGGGGGAGAGAGAGATGTGGGGAGAATGTGGGGGAGAGAATTGTGGGGGAGAGAGATGGGGGGGAGATGTGGGGAAGAGAGATAATGGGGAGACAGAGATGTGGGGGAGAATGTGGGGGAGACAGAGATGTGGGGAAGAGAGATAATGGGGAGGGGAGGAATGTGTGGTTATCCATTTTGTACCAAAGCTAATTAACCGACGTACGTCCTTGGAGTGTGTGAGGTAACAAGAGCACCTGGAGAAAACCCATGCGGTCATGGGGAGAACATACAAGCTTTGTACAAACACCACACATACGTAGTCCGCAACAAACCTGGCTCCCTGGCACTGTAAGGCAGCAACTCTCCCACTGCCACCGTGTCATCCCTTATCCTACACACAAAGGGGCAATTTACAGAAGCCAATTAACCTACAAACCCACACAGGCATGTCTTTGCAATGTAGGAGGAAACCCGTTCAGTCACTGAGAGAATGTGCAAACTACGCACAGACAGTACCCATAGTCAGGATCAAACCTGGATGTCTGATGCTGTAAGGCAGCAACTCTACCAATGCACCACCATGCTGCCTACACAAATATCCCTTCCTACAGCAGTTGTGACTCCAATTCTTTACTAACGATCCCCGAACCCCCAGCCGACTTTTCCCCAGGGTAGGGTCGATGGTTTATTCCCAGCTCCGAGATCAACAGTGTGGCCTAGCTTCTCCCAATTGCTGGAACTGAGACTCTGGGCCAAACAGCACATTATCATCACTGCGGTACAACTTGTATACTGGTTGCACTATTTCAGTATTCAACATGCTGCAATTGTGCTTTGAGACAGTGATCTTCATGTCTTTACTCTTCATTAATTCCTCCCTGTGCATTCGACTATCCCAAGAATAGGTTTCTGTGATTTTCTGTCTGCGGGATGAATATGAAACACAGAGGGAGGTTTTAGTTTTCGTTATTAGATTTATTTTGCTTTAAGCTTCAGCGGTCATTATTATTTTAACTCCCTGGGGTATGGTATTATTTTGCACCAATGTTAGGGGCTAATTCTGAACACATGTATTTGTGTTTTTATCTAACTGTTTTCAATTTAAAGAATCGTTGAACTTTGCCAGTGACTTATGACTAAATGGAAGTTAAATTGAAGTTAGGTGTTGAAAATTGCTTACGTGTTGGGGCAGTGAGGAGCTTATTCTAATCTGACATTGATCTGATGTCCCTGTACTTTTTAGTTTAGTTTAGAGATACAACTTAGTAGCAAGATCCATGGATACTTGGACCCACCAAGTCCACATTGACCAGCGATCACCCATATACTAGTTCTATCCTACAAACTAGGGACAATTTACAGAAGCCAATTAACCTACAAACCTGCGTGTCTTTGAAATATGGGAGAAAAGCAGAGCACCCGGAGAAAACCCATGCGGGATGGAATTAGAAGAGACTGGGAACAAGAATTAGTTATAAAAAATTCAAAAGAGAGCTGGGATAATCATTTACTACAGGTGCATAAATGTTCGATCAACGTACGACATACTCTCATCCAATTCAAAACATTACATAGACTGTATTATTCAAAAACTAAAATAAATAAACTCTTCCCTAATGTCTCACCCATCTGTGATAAATGTCTGTGTCAAGAAGCTACCATAGCGCATTCTTTCGTTGTTTGTACAAAAATACAAAAATTCTGGATGAAATATTTGACATCTTTACAAAATTAATTAAAATAAAACTGCTACCAAAACCAGAATGGATCTTTTTTGGAATATCGGAAGGTAACCCTGAACTAAACGTGTTTCAGAAGAATTTACTCAATTATGGGCTAATAATGGGAAAAAAGCTCATACTTAAATTCTGGAATAATGCGCCCACGCCAACAATAAAAATGTGGATATCAGATATGTTTGAAAAACTACATCTGGAAGAGATGAGATTCCTCTTCGCAGACAAAGCAGACCAATTCCAAAAGACGTGGTGTACGTTTTTGGAACTATTACAAGCATGAGGTGCAATAGTAATTTAATAAAGGAATAAATAAATAAATGGTACCAGGATCTGGCAACAAAACAACAAAAACAGACTTGGTTGGTAGTTCCCTTTCTGCGGAGTTTAATGTTATAATACAGCGATTGTTTCTCCTTTCTTTTCCCTTCTTTTCTAGGGTCTACTTTCTTTCTTTCTTTACTTCCTTCTCTAACTTCTTTTCTAAGGGGCTTTATTTTCTCAACACTCTCTTGCACCTTCACGACTCTTGCGCACTTTCCTTACTTTCTTTACTTCTATCTTTTTCTTAAAGCTCAAAAAATGAAGCGGTACAAAAAAATGTATTAAGACATATGTGTTGTGTATTATTGTAACTTACCGTACTTCTAATTAAAAAAATAAAAAAAATAAAACCCATGCGTTCGCAGGGAGACGGCACAAATTCCGTACAGACAGTACCCATGGTCAGGATAGAACCCGGTGGCACTGTGAGGCAGCAACTCTCCCACTGCACTGCACCCATGTGGAATGTAAAATCCCCATATTGGTTCAGAAGTCTGAATAGTGATTTTACTCATTTTAACCATTGATTTTAACAGTTTTAAAATTGTGCCGTTGCATCTTCAAAATGAATTGTAAAACCAAAGGCATATGCCACGTAAAACCAACTATTGAAGAACTCAACTGGTCATGTAGCATCCGTGGAAGGAAATAGACAGACTACGTTTCAGATCAGGACCCTTCTTCAGCCTGATGGAGTGGATATACAATATGATAAACCTATTCTCCAATAGATGACTCTTGTTAGTAATATTCTGCTACTGCAAGAATGACAAATAACAGTTAAATACCCCTTTGGTCAGTACAACAGCATTTTAAACAACAAAAAATCACATTATGGGGCTATCTCAAACTTGAAATGTCCTATCCCTTTACAAAAATAGTATAGCACAGTGGTAAAGTTGCTAATTACGACACAAGAGGAACTGGTTTGATCCTGACTACGGGTGCTGTCTGTATGGTGTTTGTATGTTCTCCCTGTGAACGCGCGTGATTTCTTTGGGAGCTCCGGTTTCCTCCCACACTCCAAAGACGTACAGGATTGTAGGTTAATTGGCTTCTGTAAGTTGTGTGGGTATAGGGCAGTGTATATGGTAGTGCTAGTGCAGGGGGATCGCTGGTCAGCATGGACTCAATGGGTCAAAGGGCCTGTTTCCATGCTGTATTTCTAAAGTCTATAGTAAATAAGATGGACACATATGGTGTACAATTCCAAATTGATTCATTTGTCAAAAGCATTTGTTGCTATGCTGCTTTAGTTTGAAGAAAAGACATTCCATTTAACTTCAGATATTCAGAAACTCGAAGGATCAGACTGAATTACATGCCTCTCATGTTACCATCTGCCAGAGTCATCAATATTTTATAACCCTACAGATAAAAGCCGATAGTTCCCCAGACCTTTCAGACTCCACAGTGATTCTGAAACCGTCATGAGCCTGTGGCTGTTAGGTTTTGTAAATGTGTTGTCACATTTATCAGATTGTGGTTAATGTCTTAATGTGTGTGCACATATTTTCACTTGGCATGGCTGGTTCACAACACAATGATAGCACAAACATAATACAAGCAACATATATAGTTATACAAGAAAATAACGGCAACAAGGAGTGCAAATAATTATCGGACACCAGATCAATAGTTGATCTGCTATGATTAGGCAATTTCTCTTTGCATTATCTTGAGACCAAAAGCATTCAGGGATTGATTTGTCTTCCATGTTTCACAGCCTGTGGTTTACCCCTTTTTAATCTAAAAGGACAAAACATTGCTGCAAGTTCAGCACAGAAATGGAGGAAATATTGATGCCATTCCCGACTGCATGTGAACAGATCTGCTCCTAGACTATGTCTTGGTGATATGTGAATAGCCATTGTCTCTCCGTTTTGTTGTGTTTGGTCTACCTTTCTGTTCTATGTTTCTGTTTTTTCTATTTTGAACTGAATTGAATTGAAAGATATTGCATGGAAACAGGCGCATCTGTCCACCGGGTCCACGCCAACCATCCATCACCCATTCCCACTAATTCCATGTAATCCCACTTCTACATCCTCTCCCCACACATTACAGCAGCCAGTGTACCTACAAACCCGCATGTCTTTGGGATGTGGAGGGAAACCCGTGCCGTCACAGGGAGAATGTGCAAACTCCACACAGACATCATCAAGGTCAGATTTGAACCTAGGTCTCTGGCACTTTGAGGCAGCTGCTCTACCAGCTGCACCATTGTGCCAGACTCTTGGATAATTCCCACGTTGACACCATTCTCCTCTCTATCTTTGCAAATGTCAATTTATTCTATAGCTGATTGAGTTTTCACCTTAACCTTTCGATTCTCAAATGGTGTTTGTGTATCTTCTGAAGTAAATCTTCTTGCATTTTTTTGGCTATGATGATTTTGACCCAGATAGTGCATTATCTTCCAGTGAGCTGTCAGCTGTGACTAATCAATAGTGATTTATTGTTTGCTGCATTTATTTAATCACTTGAAGCCATCGATCACCCAGATCATTTGTTGAGAACGCATGTGTAATTACTACAGTAGACACAAAATGTTGGAGTAACACAGCGGGACAGGCAGCGAATCTGAAGAGAAGGAATGGGTAATGTTTTGAGTCGAGATGCTGCCTGTCCCGCTGAGTTACTCCAGCATTTTGTGTCTATCTTCAGTTTAAACCAGTATCTGCAGTTCCTTCCCACACATTTTGTGTGTAATTACTAGGTTGTGTTTTTATCTAATTGTATTAATTGTAGCTGTAACTTTTTCAACATAGTGAAACTTCACAACCATTGTTGCTTACCATGGAGGAAGTCATGTCGTTTTAATTTTATAGATACAGCTCGGAAACAGGCCCTTCGGCCCACCGAGTCCACGCCGACCAGCGATCCCCGCACATTAACACAATCCTGCACACACTAGGGACATTTATCAAGCCAATTGACCAACAAACCTGTACGTCTTTGGAGATTGTGGAACTTGGGGCAATCAAAGGAAGTGTTTTGAGGGCAATCAGTATCAGGTAGTGAACGTCCCAACGTGTATGAAGGTAGACAAGGGCCTGATCAGATGTGGCCATAGACACTGAAGGAAGCTAGAGAAGAAATTGCAGGTGTCCTGGCTGAGATCTATGTCATAATTAATTAGGGGAGAGGTGTCGGAAGACTGGAGGGTGGCAAACGTCTTTATTTAAGAAGGGCTGCAGAGAAAAGCCTGGGAACCATAGGCCTGTGAGCCTAACATCTGTGGTCATAAAGTTACTAGAGAGCATTCTGAGGGATATACATGCATTCAGATAGACAAGGGCTGTTTAAGGATAGTGGGCAGGGTGTTGTACATGGGAGATCAAGTCTCACGAATCTGATTGAATTTTCGAAGATATAACCAAAATGTCGATGAGGGAAGGGCTGTCAAAGTTGTACAGTATGTGTGGATTTCAGCAAGACAGTTGACACAGTTCTGCATGCTAGGCTGCTCTGGAAGGCCAGATCACAAGGGATCCAGCGAGACCTAGCTGACTGGATAGAAAATTGGTTTCATGGAAGGAAGCAGACAGTACTGATGGAAGGTATGGACACGGTTTTACCCATCTTCCTCTGTTCCTATGAGTTTCCAAAGCGTATAAAACCAGTGGACCTCAATTATGGAATTGATCCAACTGCTAATTTATTTCGAGCAGTTTTTATTCTTGGTCCAGAGTTCATCGTCCTCGATTATCTAGAGCTGCATCTTGACCCCTCTCCATCGAGTATGTCCTTCCTGGTTTTGGCCACCGCCATCTTTGTGTCTAATTCCAATTGTTCCTGCTGTCGCATCATCTGTTCCTCTTGTCGTTTTATCTCTCGCTTCATCTCTTCTTGCTGTCGTGCCATCTTATGTGATCTCTCTTCTAGCTGTAACACCATCTCTTCTTGCTGTCGTGCCATCTTATGTGTTCTCTCTTCTAGCTGTAACGCCATGTCTTCTTGCTGTCGTGCCATCTTATGTGTTCTCTCTTCTAGCTGTAACACCATCTCTTCTTGCTGTCGTGCCATCTTATGTGTTCTCTCTTCTAGCTGTAACACCATCTCTTCTTGCTGTCGTGCCATCTTATGTGTTCTCTCTTCTAGCTGTAACGCCATCTCTTCTTGCTGTCGTGCCATCTTATGTCTGCTCTCTTCTAGCTGTAACGCCATCTCTTCTTGACGTCGCCTCATCTCTCGCTCGATCTCATGTTTTTTCTTCATGGCATCCGCTTCTATTGAGAGCACAGCTAAATCAGTTTTTGCTCCCAATTGAGCAGAAGCCCTCGAAACCGAACTGACTGAGCAACCAGATCTGCGGCCTGATTTTCGTGAAGATACATTCGAGATACTATCTCCTCGTCTAAATTCATCTTCCATTCTGGCACCTTGTTGCTTCGCACTTCCAGCTACAAAGCTCGTCACTTGTGACATAATTTCAGATAACCACTTCTCTGCATTTTTCTTGAACCCATTGAATATCTTCTTCGTGTATTCATCCCACTGGGTATGATGTCTGCGTTCTTCCCAAGACAGCACTGAACACAGCAGTACATTCTGTTTCTTGCCAACCTCCTGGTAGACGTTCCATAGTTGGCTCATATTAGATTTCACCTCGATCACATTCTGTTCTGATTCCATTAGTTTTTTCTGTGTATCCATTAATCTGGTCACCTGCAACCATAATTCATTTCTCTCTTTCTCGGTTTCCCTCAAACAGGCAGCATGTGAAATATCTGTTTCTTCAAGTTGTCTGGGTCTTTCTTCGCCACCACGTGGTTCTTCTGGCATCGCTCTGCCTTCATCTTCTTCTAAATTCATGATTTTAAAGAGGTTGTGGCAGATTGCCAAGTCTTTAAATTAGTCGAACAAATCTCTACTAGTAGCTGTGGCTTTGTTTTTTAATCAGCAATTTCTTCCAAAACTAAAAACATACTGATAATGCAGAGAAGATCTCTCTAAGACCAGGTGCAAAACGTGGCTCTAATGCAATGGAATGCACTTATCAGGAGCGACTCAAAACAATCCAAGGTCGGTCTACTTTCCCCAGACACGCTGGAGAAAAAAACTTCTGACTCCGTTACAGAAGTATTTTAATTAAAACCGTGGTTCTAATTCAAAGGGTAATAATCGATTTGTACTCACAAATACAGTGATACGTCTTCAGATACGTCTCGATGCTGTAGATAGACCTCTAGGCTCTTCGGACCGAGATCTAGATCCTCCTGGAACCACTTTCGTCTGGTTCAAACCTCTCCGAGAATTTTAGACAATCTTTTGATCACTTCTCTGGGACTGTATTTCTTATTCAGTTCCATGACTGGAACCAGTCCTCTCTGGCTCTGCCTCTCCGAGGTCTTAGCCTGGTCGTCCTTCTCTGGCTGTGCCTCTCCGAGGTCTTGGCCTTCTTCGCTTCGATTCATTCTTCTGTCCCTCTCTCTGGGACTGGTATCTAATCCCCGCCGGAGGTATCCTTCTACTTAATGTAGCGGTAGATTATTTTATCGTTCAGGTAATTAGCACCCTAGCCGCTATTTGGATGAGAATGGTTGAAGGGGGTGTCTTCTAAACACATGCAAGCCAACTCACAGAGACCTTCAGAGCTTCTTCTCAGACATTACTTCAAAATACAGTCTTTTGATGAATAAAGGCTTTATTGTTGATGGAAAACAGTGAAATACATCCTTCTTCCGAATCGTTACTGTAATCTTCTTCGAACTTCAGCTTGTTATTTAAACATTAATAAACTCCTCGTGTCTCTGTAACACTGGCAAGATCTCCTTTAGATCTCCCATGGATGCGGCATGGCCCGCATGATCTTACACATTCTTACATGTTCTTACATGTGGATCTTACATGTTCTTACATGATCTTACATGGGAGAAGGGCTAACGTTCCCCATGGTCTCCAAACTAATCTAAAAACTAAACTTCTGCGCAAGCAGCTAAACTCCGAACACTCCCAAAACACGTCATAAATCCCACCCACAATGTAACAAGCATTCTAAAATGGAAACATAGAAACATAGAAACATAGAAACATAGAAAATAGATGCAGGAGTAGGCCATTCGCCCCTCCGAGCCTGCACCGCCATTCATTATGATCATGGCTGATCATCCAACTCAGTATCCTGTACCTGCCTTCTCTCCCTACCCCCGATTCCTTTAGCCACAAGGGCCACATCTAACTCCCTCTTAAATATAGCCAATGAACTGGCCTCAACTAGCTTCTGTGGCAGAAAATTCCACAGATTCACCATTCTCTGTGTAAAAAATAATTTCCTCAACTCGGTCCTAAAGGATTTCCCCCTTATCCTTAAACTGTGACCCCATGTTCTAGACTTCCCCAACATCGGGAATAATCTCCCTGCATCTAGCCTGTCCAACCCCTTAAGAGAGAGTTAGATGTGGCCCTTGTGGCTAGAGGGATCAGGGGGTATGGAGAGAAGGCAGGTACAGGATACTGAGTTGGATGATCAGCCATGATCATATTGAAAGGCGGTGCAGTCTCGAAGGGCCGAATGGCCTCTACTCCTGCACCTATTTTCTATGTTTCTATGTTTATATGTGATGAAGGAAGGCAGATAATGTTATTGATCCATGGTATAGTCAGATATATTCCAGACAAGCAGGGAGTGAATGGTTCCCGGGGTCAGTCAGCGGGAGTGTGGGGTTGAGGTCACAGTCAGTGAAGCCGCGATCATATTGAGTGGTGAAGCAGAGTGGAGGGGGTGCTTTGGGGCATTTTAGTCCGAGATGATGTGTTGAACTAATTGCTCAACCTGTGGACAAAGGTCGCCCAGTCCAGTCCACCGTCAAACTGGGCACCAGAAGCCCTGAGAGGGTCCCTGGAATTTGTCATTGCCTTGCTGAGTGAAACGGATTGAAGGAAATC